>NC_057718.1:86802101-86820794 GCF_004010195.1 Chiloscyllium plagiosum
ACCTCAACAAATAATAATTAAATATAATAGTACAAAATAACAAGGGAAAACAACCCCGCTCCTAGAGACAGTGGTAAAATAGAATAAGGTAACCACCTCCCCCCACCAACATTAACTATATATATATATATATATATATACATACATATATACATATATATATATACACACACACACACATATACATACATCCCACTATATACATAAAATAATAAAAGAAAACAACCCCAAGGGGGGGGGAGAAAATCAAATCCCCCTCCCCACCTCCCATGATAATATTAATCAGTAAAGTAAGAAGAAAAGGGGGGGATATAAACCAAAGTGGGGGGAAAGGCAAACCAACATCCATTATGTCTTACAGTTTATCTAAGAGAGTCCAAGAATTCCTTAGCCTTTTCCGGCGATCCGAAGTTATACACAGATCCTTCATGGTTAAAGCGTAGCGTCGCTGGGTAGCGTAAGGAGTACTGAATATTTAAGTCCCTTAAACGCTTCTTCGCCTCGTCGAATGCCTTCCTCTTTCGGACCAGAGCTGGGGAAAAGTCATGGAATAACATGATCTTGGATCCTTTATAGATCATAGCTTGGGGGTCTTTTCCAAGAATTCTAGAGGCTTCTAGGAGTATCTGTCTCTCCTTGTAGCTCTGCAGCCGGAACAGAACCGGGCGTGGGCGCTGGTTCGAGCCGGGCCCGCGTATTGCAACCCGGTAGGCCCATTCTACCCTTACCTGGCCCGATCCAGCTTCCAGATTTAAAAGCTGTGGCAGCCACTGCTGGAGGAATTCTATAAGCTGGCCTTCCTCTTCCCGTTCGGGGAGGCCCAGCAAACGAATATTTTTTCGGCGACCTCGATTATCGAGGTCGTCAATGTAATTCTCTAACACTGTTCGAGAGTCCGGATCCGATCCACGGCCGATTGAGCTGTAGTTTCGGAGGTCGAGGCCTTTAACTCCGCCCCTCCGACTCGGCGCTCGATCTCCTTAATGTCTCAGCCGGCCGAGAGTGAGTCCCATCGACTTCGGGACTCTTCGATAAAAGCGTTGATCTTCGCGTCCAGCTTGGAGATCATCTCCACGAGGCTTGCCACTGTAGGTAAGTCCCCCGGGGCGGCTGTGGACGCCTCTGCTGCAGCTGGAGAGGGTGGGGGAGGGGTTCCTGCTTGCTGAGAGCTGCGGGGTCCCTTCCCTTTGGTCATTTTTACTAAATATTAGACTGTTTAAATGTAATACTAAGCAACTAATTAAATTAAACAGCTATTATGAATGATTTGGTGAGTGTGATGGGGGTGGGTGACCCACTTTACCCAAGTCTTGGGAAGAGCACTATAGACTCAGACTTGCTGGGTCGCCGCCATCTTGGATCCCGTGCTGCCAGCTTTAAATTGCTTCTCTCTATCTACCCAAACAAAACCGTCAATCATTTTAAACATCATGGCTACCTCACTTCTTTGTGTGCTACTTGTGAGTGCAGTGCTCACTACTGTTTGACAGCAACAGAAGAAGTTCAAAGGAAGGATTATTCTGGGCCAGTAGGAAGTGCCTGCTGTCAGCCGGCTCGAAGCAACATTGACAGAAGGGTTGCAGTTAGCCACCTGCTCACCTGGAAGTGTTGTATTAACTGCAGGGAACCAGATGGACTGGGAAAAAGCAGAAGGACATTGCACAATCAGCTGCTCAATGGGTTTAGGATCCGACAGCCAGTGTCTTTTTGAAATTAATTTCCCTTGAGCTAACACTTAATTATTGAATTACAGATTTGGGTAAGCAATGCGTTCCCTAATAATGTGCTTGTGTAAGTCGAGTCTAATTTCCAATGGATTCGGATTGCTACAAGTGGTATTTTGTATCCCTGTCCATGATCACAATGGCAAAGCCGATGGGCTCAATGCAATGTTATCAGAATTCTTCAGCCGCTTACAGAATTTTAGATACTTAAAGAATAAAGACAGGCAACTCGGACCTTCGCTCCTGTGCCATTTTTTATAACAGATCTATTTCTATCAGCCCCACACCACCTTGCTGTATTGAATGACTGTTTTTATAGTGTGCTTGCCGGAGAGATGCTGCTTGGAATTTATTAGATAAAGCCCCTCTCCCTACTCCCAGAGTGAGGATGTTGCACAATGAATATCAATCAGACATTAAGTGAGACAATGTTGTGTGTGGACGACTCTCAAAACTCTAGATGCTCTCCCCATTGAGAGTGCTATTGTGGCAAATCTAGTCTGCTCTTTGCAGAAAACATGGAAGAACAATGGCCCTGAGTGTGGGCCACCTCAGAAAAGTTCTGTCCAGGACCTAAGCTTACTACTAACTAAGATATTAAAAATGACTGGGATAAATAATATAAATTAAAAGTGTTGAACTAGATGCATAGGAACAGGAGAAGGCCAGTTCAGCAACTCATGTCTAATTTGCCATTCAATCAAACTAAGCTTGTGGCAAACTTAAACTCCATTTAACATCCTTTGATCCATAGACCATGATATCCTCACACATCAAATACATATCAATCTCAATTTTGGACGCGTTAATTGACCCATTATTCACAGTACTTTAAGGAAGAGATTCAGATTTTTTCCATCCTTTGTGGGATCCATTTTGTAGTCCTTCCTGATTTCACTTCTGAATGCCCTAGTTTTAATTTTTAGGTTACGCCCCCTTCCTCAAGCTTCACCCAAGAAAATGTTTTTCTCTATCCTTTTCTATCATTTGATCGCCTTAAACACCTCAATTGCAATGCCCAATAATGTTCTAAATTCAGAACACAAGCCAGATTACCTAACCTTTTTGCTGAATTTAGCACAGACATCGTTCTGGTGAAGCAGCACAGCTGACCAGTAAGAACAGCAATCCTCTCAAAAGTTATCCTTATACAGTGTAGAATTTGCTGCTTAACACTTGCTTAATCTCATCTCACATTAACAATGAGAGATGCTGCCCAGAGCTGCTCACTGCTTATGCCCGAAATGTCGATTCTCCTGCTCCTTGGATGCTGCCTGATCTGCTGCGCTTTTCCAGCAACATATTTTTCAGCTCTGATCTCCAGCAACTGCAGTTCTCACTTTCTCCTAGTACAAATGACCTGACCCATTTTAAATATGAGGATCTTGCTGTGCTACTAAGTAGGGTACAAATATGCCACAATCTCTTTCAGAGTTCACGGATTGTGGAAATCCCCCATTAATGGTTTCCCTCAACCGTCGGCAGAAAATCTTGCTGGAAGAAAGAGCTATAAATGTGTACTGAAAGTAAAAGGGCATCTTGAGCCTTGTTGAATGATCATGCACAATGATTAATGTAAGGATTGAGAAGAAAGGGCAACAGAGGAAGAAATAGAATGAGTTTCGCTCAAACCAAGTACAGGAACAGAAATAAAGGAAATCATTTAAGGGCGGCACGGTGGCACAGTGGTTAGCACTGCTGCCTCACAGCGCCAGAGACCCGGGTTCAATTCCCGCCTCAGGCGACTGACTGTGTGGAGTTTGCATGTTCTCCCTGTGTCTGCGTGGGTTTCCTCCGGGTGCTCCGGTTTCCTCCCACAGTCCAAAGATGTGCAGGTCAGGTGAATTGGCCATACTAAATTGCCCGTAGTGTTAGGTTAGGGGTATGCGTGGGTTGCGCTTTGGCGGGGCGCTGTGGACTTGTTGGGCCGAAGGGCCTGTTTCCACACTGTAAGTAATCTAATCTAATCTAAAAAGTACAGGAACAGAAATAAAGGAAATCATTTAAGGGCGGCACGGTGACACAGTGGTTAGCACTGCTGCCTCACAGCGCCAGAGACCCAGGTTCAATTCCCGCCTCAGGCGACTGACTGTGTGGAGTTTGCATGTTCTCCCTGTGTCTGCGTGGGTTTCCTCCGGGTGCTCCGGTTTCCTCCCACTATCCAAAGATGTGCAGGTCAGGTGAATTGGCCATGCTAAATTGTCCGTAGTGTTAGGTAAAGGGGTAAATGTAGGGTAATGGGTGGGTTGCGCTTCGGCGGGTCGGTGTGGACTTGTTGGGCAGAAGGGCCTGTTTCCACACTGTAATCTAATTTCTGTGGAGATGCTAGCCCTGTGCCTAGGCTGTAACAGCAAGCCCTGATCCAATTCTATGATGGTGTATCTCCTGCCACCACACTGCAAAAGGATGTCTCCGCCATCAATGTGTGCCAGGAGTGGGAGTCAGTGTTCTCTACACTCATAGGTGTATACAATTAGCTACTGACTGCCATACTCAAAGGTCACTCATCTCACACATGCATTCAATGCTGTAGAACCCACTGTATTCGCCGCTCCACTACCCATTCTGGTTGTGTTCCTCAGCTCTGCTCTATTCACTATGCTTTGCTCCCTACTCGGTTACCATCACTTTTGGAAATGATGAACAGTGATGACCAAGACAGTTAGCCAGAGGGAGGCAGTGCTGAAATGCCAGTGCCAGGACAAGGAGTTGGGGAACAAGTGGGGCTGTGGATTTTCGGATTTCAATTGAACTGATTTAAAACAATTTGACAAAAAATTTGACATAAATTAACAGTGACATAACAGGCACTGTGACTGCATGGGCAGTGAGCACAGTCCATCTTTCAGACAGACAGCTGGATGTGTATTGGCTCAGGTCAGAAACATTTTGCTAAATAAATTGGAAAAAGTAATTTGTCAGTTTAAATATGGTAAATCTCTCTTGATAATTTACTACTTTGATGAATGAGACTCTCCAGTTTAAATTGTTAGCCATTAGGATCAGAGAGATTGTTTACCATTGTAGATTGTAAATCTCTTCATTAAAATGTTACCAGCCCTAAATGCCTGCAAAATGACTAATTGACAATTGACATCCAATGGTAGCAAACATGCATGTTGTTAATTTTTCAAGGTGTACAGTGGAGTGGCATAAACTATTCAGTAACTTATTTTTCCCATTATAGTGCATTCTGGCCCGAACATGTTTGAGAGGCACCCCCTTACAACATATACCATAAGACATAGGAGCAGAAGTAGACCATTCAGCCCATCGAGTCTGCTTTGCCATTCAAAGCAATCATGACTGATCTGATAATCCTCAAATCCACTTTCCTGCGTTTTTCCCATAATCCTGAATTCCCTTACAGATCAAATATCTATCTCAGCCTTAAATATACTTAATAAACCTCAACAGGGGCCTAAGTGAAGAACTTGGCTTTGTTTAATGAGCAGTTAGGGATCTTTGCAAAGTAGTTGAGGTGCAGGAGTATCGGACCAGGTTGTGTAGCTGCCAACAAATGTTGAAATGTGCAAACTTGGCACGCTAAATGCACACAGCATCTAAATGTGTTTAGCCCTCACCTTAACAGACCTGTTAAAAAGATCAGTTGAAAGGACTGGTATCCTATTGACACAAAAAGAGATTAAAGGAAGTCAGCCAAGAATTGAAGGTCTATGAAAAGCGTAGTCGCTGTGTTCAAAAATAGGAGTAGGCAAAACGTGGACATGTCAAGTGTCATAGTTTCTCATAACGTGTGAATTCTGATAAAATGTAAACAGCCTGTTTTTGAGTCAGGTTGCTTTATTTTTAATAAACTGAAGCACACTTTCAAAAGCAAACCATTCCAGTTAACCCTTTGAGAATATATTCTGCAGGCTTTTTTTACTGAACATTGGATGAACTGTTGAAGAAGTTCTCATGATTCTGACAGTGTTTACCTCCTCATCCTTACCAGCTGTTAGCAGCGTTTGACATGATTGATTAACTTTCATTGTACGGTGACATCAAATCATGAGTTGGAGTTCAAGACAGACTAATTGAGGAGAAGGCAAAGTCTAAAACTGACTTCAGGCTTAGACTTGGTGTCTCACAGTGATGTATTGCGTGGAAACAGGATCTTTAGTCCAACACGTCTGTGCCAACCAGAAAAGCATAAATTAATCTAGTTCCATTTGCCAGCACTTGGCCCACATCCTTACAAACCCTTCCTATTCTTGTACCCATCCAGACACCTTTTAAATGTCATATTTGTACCAGCCTCCACCACTTCCTCTGGCAGCTCGTTCCATACATGCACCACCCTCTGCGTGAAAAATAGCATCAGTTATATATGTTTCCCTTCTCACCTTAAACCTATGTCCTCTAGTTTTGGACTCCCCTTCTCTAGGAGAAAGTGAGGACTGCAGATGCTGAAGATCAGAGCTGAAAATGTGTTGCTGGAAAAGCGCAGCAGGTCAGGCAGCATCTAGGGAACAGGAGAATCGACGTTTCAGGCATAAGCCCTTCTTCCTGAAGAAGAGCTTATGCCCGAAACGTCGATTCTCCTGTTCCCTTGATGCTGCCTGACCTGCTGCGCTTTTCCAGCAACACATTTTCAGCTCCCCTTCTCTAGGGAAAACCTTGGCTATTCACCCTATCCACGCCCCTCATCATTTTATTAAACTCTACAAAGTCACCCCTCACCCTCCAACATTCCTGGGAAAACAGCCCCGGCCTATTCAGTATCTCCCTATAGCTCAAACTCTCCAACCCCAGTAGCATCCTTGTAAATCTTTTCTGCTCCCTTTCAACTTTAACAACATCTTTCCTATAGCAGGGAGACCAGAATTGCACTCTGTGTTCCAAAGGTGGCCTAACCATCCAAAGCAATTATGGCATCAAGTGCCAAGTCTATGTTTTTTTTTAAAACACCTTTCTTTTTAGCTGATTTATAAAACAAATGTTTAGTTTTTGAAAATTCTTGTGCGTAGGCAATCGAGATTTGTCTCTGAATGTACACTTTGGATATTCGAAGGACAGATTTAAAAAGGTGCTATGATTTTTATGTGGGACTTATCCTGGAACCACATAGACAGTCAAAGAGTCATAGAGTCATAGAGATATACAGCATGGAAATAGACACGTAGGTCCAACTTGTCTATTCTGACTAATATCCTAAATTAATCTAGTCCCATTTGAGAGCTTTTGGCCCATATCCCTCTAAACTCTTCCTATTCATATACCCATCCAGATGCCTTTTAAATGTTGTAATTATACCAGACTCCACCACTTCCCATAGCAGATCATTCCATACACACACCACCCTCTGCTTGAAAAAGTTGTCCCCTTAGGTCCCTTTAAATCCTTCCCTTCTCACCTTAAACCCATACCCTCTAGTCTTGGACTCCCCTGCCACAGGGAAAAGACCTTGTCTATTTACCCTATCCATGCCCCTCATGATTTTATAAACCTCTATAAGTCACCCCTCAGCCTCTGAAGTTCCAGGGAAAGCAGCCCCGGCCTATTCAACCTCTCCCTATAGCTCAAACCCTCCAACCCTGGCAACATCCTTGTAAATCTTTTCCACTCCCTTTCATTAACACAGCTGGTGGGTTAAACTCCGCAAGTATAAAAACAGATCACAATTGGGCTGTTAGTTCCCCAAATTTGCATTTGTTTGCCCTACATCCAGCTGAAGAAGGGAGATTACAGGTTGGCTTCAGTGTCTTAGATTGATACTGCCTATATGGAATGGGGTCATCAACCATCCCCGGAGTGAGGGGCTGAGTGGCCTCACCCTACATCTGAAAAAGGAATTAAAACTGACCATCAGCTGTCTAAATTTAGTTCAGAAACTAGTTTTGATTTAAAGAAAACATTGAGTGCATTTCTATTTGCTTATTATTAGTACTGATCACTTGTGCGTGCACACAATCACACATTCCCTAGTAATCCCTGAATAGAAGCTGTTTGAATTTTGTCAGGAATTTGGACGATTCAGCCCTTATCAACATTTACACCTTGGCCCAGAGTCTTCTCAGTGCAGAGTCAAGATCAAAGATTTCCTGTCCTTGCATTGTCACCTAGACATTAAGTACACCATCCCCTTGCTCATCCCTTCCCTCCACCACCTCTTCCCTTCACCTGCAGTACAGAAGATTTGGACAAAGGAGATCATTTCTGATGCGAGAGAAGGATGGATTATAAAAGATGCAGATTACTGGCACGTTGGACCGTCTCTGTGAGTCTGGCTGCTGGAGTTTTTCAAAGAGTAGAGGCAGGGGTTTAGCGTTGACAAAAGAGCCTGGACCCAGTGAGTTGATACGTAGCTTTGTTCATGATCTTGGCAGTGTGAGGCCTCCCCCAGACAAACAGGCAGCTATTATATGCTTAATGAATTTTCACAGCAGGTATTTGCTTTTCACTTGTGCAAAAATGTCCCTTTTTTCTCTCATTACACTGCCATTGCATCCTCCAGGAAAACAACAACTAAAAATGCATCATTCATAGGCCCCCAACCGCAGGGTTGGGACAGGTGAGTGCCAAGGATGGGGAGTTATGGGGGAAACTGGAATGAAGTGTTGAGAGGAGGTGGTGGGGATCGAAATGTTATGGGGAAAGGAGAAGATGAAATGTAAAAAGAGTCAGAAGAACAAGTTTGAGCATAACCTGCTGCCTCACCATTCGAAGTTATTCCATATTGTACATATCTTAACTCACCAGTCCTACACAACCGTCTCCCTCATGCACACTTTGGTTCCCAGAGTAGTACCATCTCTATTATAACATTTCCATAAAATAAAACAAAGTACTGTACTGTGAATGCTGAAGATCTGAAGCAGTAACAGAAATTGCTGGGGAAAGTGCTTCAGTAAAAGGTCTGTGGACATGAAACATTAACTCTGATTTCTCTCTTGTAGACATGCTACAGACTTGCTGCATTTCTGCTCCTCCCTGAGCTCTTTCCATATTTATAACCTGCTGTAAACCCTCCCAGATCTTTATTAAACTGGTATTACATGTTATGATTAAAGACTAAATATTCCAAAATATGGTAATCACAGATATATCAGGTTTCAATTTTATTGTTACGTTATGGAAAGACTGTTCTGTGAACTCTACTGCCTAATGCCAATCAGACACATTAGTGTTCTTCACTTCATGTACATTCTTCTTGCATTCCATTAACTCTGTCAACAGTGTGCTATTTGTGATCAGTGAAGATGTCAATGCAGGGCCTTCAACCTTCCTACAACAAACTAAGACATTGTCCCCAAAGGCCTCTCCAGTGTCATCTGCGCTGCTACCTCTAGTGACCCCAAAGACTTATTCTTGGTCCCTTTCTATTTGGATGATGAAGAAATTTTTCTCACACCAGGTCATGGGTCTTTGAAGTGTTCTTCTTCAAAAGGCAGTGGAAGTGGAGACATTGAATAGCTTTAGGTCAGAGGTTGGATTGTTTCTTGGTAATCAACCGGAGGTGAAAGGTTGAGTTATTGAGGGTAGGAAGGAATGTGGCAGCGAGATCAATCAGATTAGCCGTGATCTTATTACTGTAAATTGTGGAAATGGTGCAAGGGATGAAAACTCCATTCCCTAATTTGTATGTCCATTGAAAACAATTAGCTATACTTCACCAACACTTCTTTCAGGTCCTCCACTGTTGTTGAGTTGTCAGACTCCTTGCCTGAGATCCAATACTAGATCAGCAAAAAAGGTCTTCCAAATAAATATTGGGGAGAATGAGACCATTGTTTTTGGTCCTCACACCAATCTCCACTCCCGTACTCCAACTCCAACTCTCTCTTTCTGGTAACAGTCCATGTTTAACATTTCATAGCAGTCTAGATGTCACACTAAAGCATGAGATCACATTCTAACCATATGTTTTTTGGCATACCCACTATCACCTCTGTAATGCCACTCAATTTTGCCTTCATCTTAGCTCTTCTGCTATTGAAGCCCTCATCCATGCCTTTATTTCTCTCAATTATTCCAACTATCCCCTCCAGGTAGTCTCCCACAATCGACACTGCAGTCTGTGTCTTCACACAGAGCAAGTGCTGTTCCCCTATCACATCCATGTTCAATGATATGCACTTGCTCCTAGTTAAACTACAGCTTGATTTTAAAATATTCATTCTTCCTCTCATGTCCCTCTATTACCATGCTCTTTTCCATGTCTCTCTAATTTTCTCCAATCTCACAAACCTGTCCAATGTACTTCTTTAATTCTGGCCACTTCATTCCCAATTAAAATTAATCCACCGTTAGTTTCTGTACTTAAGTTGCCTTGATATTAAGCTTCCTTTTTGATCAAACTTTTAGCCATTTGACCTATTATTTTTTTATATGGCTAAATGTCAGACATTGTTTTATAAATTTTGGGAAACACCTTGAATCATTCCATTATATTAAGGATGCTAATGCATATACATTGCTCAGTGATTTGGTATTGATTGCCTATTTTGAAAACATTATGTATTGGCTTCATGTTGTATATATTTTGTATCATAAGGTGAATAGTGAAATAACTCCACAGAGGCTGATATCGTGTCACTAAGTCATCCTTTAGTTACATGTGCATAGTAAATATGAGGCAGCTCTCAGAGTGAACAGAATTTCTGACACTCCTGTTTTTGTCTGTCAGCTAGGGCTCCCAGATTTGACATGGTTAACAGCCCCAACCGAGTCTATGAGGTCCACCTGGCTGACCTTATTACAATCTCTACACGTAGACTGGTCAATTCCCCACTGGTTTAATGAGCATCAAAATCTCACTTGACAACACAATTGTAGATGAAACACACTGTAGTGATGGTGCCAGTGATGGAGAGGTCACTGATCAAGCAGTCGTTTTGTCTTGGGTGGTGTTGAACTTCTTGAGTGTTGTTCAAGGTGCAATGATTCAGGCAAGTGCAGAATATTCCAACACACTCCTGACTTGGGCATAGCAGATAGTGGAAAGGTTTTGGAAGTCAGTACACATCTCTGACCTGCTCTTTTAGCCAGATTTTCTCGATAGCAAAGTCAAAATTCTGCTAATGCCGGAAATCTGAAATAGTCAAAAAGCAGAAAGTGCTGGAGAAACTTAGCAACTCTTGGAGAATCTGTGGAAACAGAAACACAGTTACTGTACCAAAACCAATATGACTCTTTTCAGAACTGAAAAGGTGGAAAAGTGATGGATTTTCTAGAGAAAGGTGAAGTGGCACAGGTGGAAGAGAAGGATAAATCAGGCGATTGTTTTAGATAGAGAGAGAGAGAGACAGAGACAGAGACAGAGAGAGAGGAAGATTAGAGATAGCAGGTATGCAGAACAAGAGGCAAATGGAACAATATTGCTTGTAGAAATCAGGGGTAGGTCGAGAGTGAGTTTTAATGGTAGATGTTAATGGCAGAAAATAGGTCAGATCTACCGAAAGCGAATCCAAGAAAACTAGATGCTAGGACAGTGGAGACAAGGACCAGTGTGGGTTGCGGGGTACAAAATGGAGGACAAACTTCATGGTCTGAAGTTGTTGAACTCAATGGCGAATCCAGTAGGCCTAAATTAAAAGTCATAACAGGGAAGATTGTGGCAGACCTAGGACGGAAATATGAGTACAAACAGCAAGATACTGTATTGAAATGGCAAGTGACCAAAACGTTGGGGTCATGGTTGCGGACTGAATGAATGTGTTCTGCATAGCAGTCACCAAGTCTGTGTTTGGTCAACCCAGTGTAAATGAAATCACACAGAGTTATGGGGTCCCACAGCACAGAGAGAAGTGCTTTGGCCCTAACTGATCCATGCCAACCACAATGTCCATCCACACTAACCTCATTTCCCTGTGCTCAGCCCATATCCTTCTAAATCTTTCCTATCCATGTATTTGTCCAAATGTCTTTTAAATGTTGTTAATGTACCCGCCTCAACCACTTCCGCTGGCACTCATTCCATATGCATACCACCCTGTGTAAAAAGGTTGCCTCTCAGGTTCCCTTTTATTCTTTCCCCTCTAATCTTAAACTGATACCTCCTAGTCCTCAATTCCCCAACTGTGGGAAAAAGACTGAGTGCATTCACCCTATGCATGCCCTTCATGATCTTATACACCTCTATAAGATCCCACCCCACCCCACCCCCACCCCCTTAGTCTCCTATGCTCTAAAGAAAAAAGTCCTAGCTTGTCTAATTTCTCCCTTTAACTTCTGTTGAGTCCTGGCAACACCCTTGAAAATTTTGTCTGCACTTTTTCCAGTTTAATAACATCCTTCCTACAGCAAGGTAACCAAAACTGAACACAATACTCCAAGTGTGGCCTCACCAACATCCTTTTTAACTGTAACATAACTTCCCAACTTCGATACTCAGTACCCAGACTGATGAAGGCCAGTGTGCCAAAAGCCTTCTTCACTGCCCTGTCTACCTGTGACTCCACTTTCAGAGAACTGTGCACCTGAATTCCAACTCTAACACCTCTGTTCCACTACACTCCTTACAAATATAGCAGATGAGATTGAAAGAAATACAGGTAACTTGCTACTTCACCCTGATGGAGTGTCTGGGGCTGTCCAGTCAGTTTTCCATCATGGTCCCAATCTTCTGGTCATTTGCCATTTCAATCCACTATCTTGCTCTCATGCTCACATTTCTCTCCTAGACTTGCTGCTATATTGCCATGAAACCGATCGAAAGCTGGAGGAACAGCTTCACTTTCCATTTATGTACTTTCCAGCTTTCAGAACTCTGCATGGAGTTCAACAAGTTCTGACCATGAGCTCTACCTGTTATTAACATCAACTGTGCATCAGTATTGCTTCTCTACAACCATGGCCACACCCCTTTCTTTTTGTTCTGTGACACCTGTGATCTCTAATTTTCCTCACCCTCTAACCTTCCCTTTCCCCCGCCCAACCTTATCCCTTACCCTACAGAGTAAGACCTGTCACTTTTCCATCTCTCTCTCTTCAGTTCCAAAGAAGAGTCGTACTGGAACTCGAAATATTAAATCTGTATCTCTCTCCACAGATGTTGTAAGACCTGTTGAGTTTCTTCAGCAGTTTGTTTTTATCAACATTTTCTCTATGCTCACCTAGCAAATCTCTCCACAATTTGAAAGAGCACTGTCAGGTCACCCCCACCCCACCCCACCCTCCCCCCGGTCTCTGTTCTAGTTAAAGAAGACCAATCTGTTCAGCTTCTCCTGTTTATTGCAACTCTTTTGTTGCCATCCACATGAATCTTAATTGGATCTTCTCCGGTGTTGGTAAATTGTTTATTTAATATGGGGATCAAAACTGTGTACAGCATTCGATGTGCATTCTAACATAATTCCTGTATAATTTCAATGGAACTTCTCTGCTTTTCAATTCTATCTGTATGGAAGTGAAACCCAGATCATGGCTTGCTTCTCTATGGCTTTATTAACTGTGTTGATAGTTTTGCTGCTGTCAGATTTCACACTTGAATGGCTGAGCTCTAATTTTCAAATTGTTCCCCTCCCACATCCACTCGTTTTGGTTTTCCACATCAGGGGGAATAATTTCTCTCCATCTACCCCTTCAAATCCTTTAATCTATGTAAATACTCCAATTATATCACTGGTCTATCTTCTAAGTTTATGTGACCTGTTCTCTTATTTCACCTCTTTAGAATCAGTAATATTCTGCTGAATCTGCAAAAGCAGCAGCAAAGTGTGTGCTGCTGTGCCACTTAACTCTTGTGTAATCGGATGTTAAATCAATTGTAAAGTGATGCTGCAGTGAGCTATTCCTTCAATTCCTGCAATTCAGGCCATCAGTATTCTCTCAGATTCTAGTTATATAAATATTTTCTCACTGCTCTGACCCATTTTATCCATGAAGATCAGTTGTATTTTTATGTAGGACACAAAAGTGCTTTAGATCTGTTGAAGTTTCAGGAACTTAGAAAGCCCAAACTGTGTTCTGTCTGTAATTCATAGCTGACTCTGCTTGAGTGGGGCACCTTGCAGCATCTCCCATTGTTTAGACTACTTCCCTCATCCTTCTGCTGAGTGTAGGAGGCTGAGATCTGACCTTATTGAGGTTTATAGTCTTTTCCCTGGGGTCGAGGAGTCCAGAACTATAGGGCATAGGTTTAGGGTGAGGGAGGAAAGATATAAAAGAGACCTACGGGGCAACTTTTTCACACAGAGGGTGGTACGTGTATGGAATGAGCTGCCAGAGGAAGTGGTGGAAGCTGGTACAATTGCAACATTTAAGAGGCATCTGGATGGGTATATGAATAGGAAGGGTTTGGAGGGATATGGGCCGGGTGCTGGCAGATGGGACTAGATTGGGTTGGGATATCTGGTCAGCATGGATGGGTTGGACCGAAGGGTCTGTTTCCATGCTGTACATCTCTATGACTCTATGAGGGGCATGGATTAGGTGAATGACAAGGGTCTTTTCCCTAGGGTGGGGGAGTTCAAAACTGGGGGGGCATATTTATACGGTGAGAGGAGAAAGATTTAAAAAAAACACGAGGGGCAACTTTTTCACACAAAGAGTGATTCATGTGTGGAATGAACTGCTAGAGAAAGTGGGATGTAGGTATAGTTACAACATTTAAAAGATATTTGGATAAGTTCATGAATAGGAAAGTTTTGGATAAATATGGGCCAAATGCTGGCAGGTGGTACTAGTTTAGTTTGGGAACATGGTCAGCCATGCCAGATTGGACTAAAGATTCCGCACAACTCTATAATTCTATTATGTTCTACTCCATGATTGGCTGGAAATGTGAAATCCTAAGGGTGAAATCATAAGGGGACATTCCTGATGAACAGCTTGAAATGTCGACTCTCCTGCTCCTCGGCTGCTGCCTGACCGGCTGTACTTTTCCAGTACCACATTTTTTGACTCTGACCTTCAGCAGCTGCAGTCCTCACTTTGACCCGATCATAAGGGTATGGTTGGGGTAACTGAGTATCTCAGAGCTGGCTGAAGGGTTGTGATTCAATGATTCAGAAAGAAACAGATGAGTAATTGAGAAGGAAATAGAGTGAATTGGATCAGATCAGGTACAGAAAGAGAAATTCATAGAAGGAAAGATGCTTGATTTAAGAACGAGTGAGGAAAAGAGACAGAAAGGAAGAATAAGAAAACAATTGAAATTGAATTAGATTCTATTCTTGAAGAGGGTGCTAGCAATTTCCTCTTTAGTTTTATCTGATCCGATTAATCTGCTGCCTCCTTCTTAATTGCTACATTGACAACATCCTCTTCTTTAACACAGACAAATGCAAGGTATTCACTGAGATGTTCAACCATCTGTTCCAACTCCACAAGAATAACTTGCACTTTGGTTCCTTTGACTTCTATTTTAACTGTTTATGTTTCTCAAGTAATTTTGAGTTAATGTTTATGTAGGCCTTTAACATACCCTCATCCAGACAAGTGGGGAATATTGCATCGCAATCCTGACTTGTACATTTTCGATAGCTTTTCAAGAGGCAGGTGTCATTTGCCATAGAACCAGCAGCATCTAAACTGTTCATGTAACTAAATCCCTAGTCTATGCTGATGGATTTAGTAACGATAATGCCTTGATATGAGGTGTATTTAAGTACACTGTGCTATTCTTAACCCTTTTTTTAACAATCTGCTCCGTACTTTTAATATTTAGCTTGTTTCACTATTTTTTATTTATTCATTCACAAGATATGGCTGTCAAAGGTAGCATTTTGGCACTTCTAACTGCCCTTACAAAGGTGATCATGAACCACATAATTAAGCTACTTAGTCAATGTGGTGAACGTGCTCCCTTACTGCTTTTATGTAGCAGGTTTCAGGATTTTAACCTAACAACAATGAAGGATCAACAATGTATTTCTGTATATCTTCAAGAGACATTGAAAATGTTGGTGTTCCCACCCACCTCCTGCTTTTCACCGACTCAATAGTAAAAAATACAGATTTGAGAGATGCTGTCAAAGAGATTTGTGTAGATAGTACACACACTTGATACATAATGCACAATGGTGGAATGAATACTTAAGATGTTGGAGAAGATGCCAATCAAGCAGATTGCATCATTCTGGGTGGAGATGAGCTTCTTGAGTGTTTTGGAGCTGCATTCATCCAGGCAAGTGGGGGATATTTCATCGCACTCCTGGCTTGTACATTTTAGAAAGGTTTTCAAGAGGCAGGTGTCATTTGCCATAGAACCGGCAGCATCTAAACTGTTCATGTAACTAAATTCCTAGTCTATGCAGATGGATTTAGTAATGATAATGCCTTGGTATGAGGTGTATTTATGTACAAAACCTACATTTGTCTTAAGTCCTTTTCTGTCTTACTTTGATCTTCATGTCTTTAGTTTTCGAGTGAGCTCTAGCTTTAGCTGTCCCTGGGTGAATTGATATAGAACACGTAAGGACAAAGGGTACTTGGTGAGAGATTGAGTTGATGTGAGTTGGCATTAAGTTGGCATGGAATTATAAGGGGGCATAAGGGAGCTGGAGGTTTACCATGACTTGGCACAGGTAGCGGGTTTGAGAGTTGATGAGGAGTGAGGGCTAGAAGGCCTAAATTTTAAGAAAACAGGTGCATTAAGTCCCGGAGAACAGATAAATGTTATACAAACAACCTGCCTTGGCATTCTAAATCCCCTGTGACTGCCTCCGATCTACATCTGGGGCAGATATGGGCAGAGGGCTTGACACACACACACACACAACCCCCTCCCTTCCCCAGCCCCAAAATCAGCTCAAGAGGGACACTTTCTCCTGATGTCGTGGTAGCAATCTGTCACATTTCAGTGAAATTTACTGCCTTGGGAGCAAACCTCCAGCCCTATATGTCTATGTAAACTACTCACTGGAGTGGGATACGAACCCACAGCCAACCGACTGAGAGGTGTGAATCTTACCACTGCGCCTTAGCTGACACCAAAGGAGACACTCATTTTTATATATCTATGCTCTGCATTCATTGATATTCTTGAATGGAAAAAAACGACAACAGTTGGAGTGTAGACTGATTGGAAATAATCTCCTACAAAGAGCTTAAAAGCACTGGTAATACCAAACTGCAGCGGAAATCACAGACATTGTGTGAAACACAACATATTGAGTGTAAGTCAATCGAGTTTAGAGTGTGAAGTGGATCTGTTTATGTTTAGCCTGTCTATTTTAACTGTGAATTATTGTGCTGCTTTTGGGTGACATATGAATGTAAACACTAATGGGTCTGTGAGAGATACTCCAACATGGTAAACGATGTACAGGTTGTATTGGTATTGATTGTAATAAAGTGAATTCTCTTTGTGATTAAGCAAGTTATGCAGGTTGCGATATAAAGGGGTTTGGTGCGTCACAAGTATTGACTTTCATGCAAAACATTCTGGCATACTCAAAGGTGTTAACAGCCAGATGTCTCAGTTTTTATTCACACAGGTAAACAAAAGTGTTCTGCAGCTGACTCAACTTCACTTACTTGCCACCCGTCCCAGCAAGGCTCTGCTCCCCTGTCACAAAGAACAGGGGATTGCACTAATTAACACCCCAACCTCTCCAAAGCGATAGGCTCTGCAAATCTATGCAAGCAACAATAAGCCCTATATGGAGTATAGCTTTCCCACAACTCAGCATACCCCTTCCATGGAGATTGGCAGACAGGCTACATCAAGGGCACTAAATAAATGCCAGCCACGGCAGTAATTTGTATCATTTTCTTATAAAAAACTTAAATAATGTATTTGGAAACTGAATGGAGTGAAGCTTACTAAGGGTGAACTGAATTATATAGAATTTACAGCACAGAAAAAGGGTATTCAACTTTTGCCCGAAACATCGATTTTCCTGCTCCTCGGATGCTGCCTGACCTGCTGTGCTTTTCCAGCACCACTCTAATCTAAACTCTGGTTTCCAGCATCTGCAGTCCTCACTTTTGCCTATTCAGCTCAACCAACCTATGCTGATTGTCCTACCCCTTTCATTAATCCAATTATCTCTTTGGGTGTGAGTCACCAGCTCTCTGTAAAAATAGACTGGTTTTGCGACCACAAAAAGTGTTTCAAGGTACAGATGTTAACTTGGAATTTTGGTGCAGGTGGAAAATTTTTTGATAAGTTTCTTCTCAAGTTATAATTTAGATTAGCAATCAGACTCTGACTTAGAACTGGAAGACTGCAAGCTAATTAAGATGCCTAGTATTTAAAACTATCTGGTAATGCCAGTTATCCATCAGGTGAAAGTGAGGACTGCAGATGCTGGAGATTAGAGCCGAGAGTGTGCTGCTGGGAAAGCACAGCAGGTCAGTCAGCATCTGAGGATCAGGCGAGTCAACGTTTTGGACAAAAGCCCTTCATCAGTAATTCCTGATAAAGGGCTTTTGCTTGAAATGTTGACTCTCCTGCACCTCAGATGCTGCCTGACCTGCTCTGCTTTTCCAGCACCACATTCTCTACAGTTATCTGTCAGTCAACTTAGATTGAATGGATATTAATCACTGTAGCAGGAAGTTGATTTAACAGTTGTAACTTTAGCATGAGTACAAAAGTAGACATGCTTCTGCAAACTGTGGGAGCACCCGGGTTCAATTCCCGCCTCAGGCGACTGACTGTGTGGAGTTTGCACGTTCTCCCCGTGTCTGCGTGGGTTTCCTCCGGGTGCTCCGGTTTCCTCCCACAGTCCACAGATGTGCAGGTCAGGTGAATTGGCTCATGCTAAATTGCCCGTAGTGTTAGGTAAGGGGTAAATGTAGGGGTATGGGTGGGTTTCGCTTCGGCGGGACGGTGTGGACTTGTTGGGCCGAAGGGCCTGTTTCCACACTGTAATCTAATCAAATCATTTATGTAATGACAAAAAGTAGAGGACCCAGCACCGACCCTTGTGGCACTCCACTGGTCACAGGCCTTCAGTCTGAAAAACATCCCTCCACCACCACCCTCTGTCTTCTACCTTTGAGCCAGTTCTGTACCCAAATGGCTAGTTCTCCCTGTATTCCATGAGATCTAACCTTGCTAATCAGTCTCCCA
>NC_057718.1:86827507-86856192 GCF_004010195.1 Chiloscyllium plagiosum
GACAGTGCCTCACACCTGATGACCAGGTGTTTTCCCCACGATGGAGAGTGACCGTAGCTTCCATCTGCACAGTTTTTGCCTCACTTTGCTGATATGCTCCTCCCAAGACTTGGCGCACGCCCCAGCCCCCCCGCATCAAATACCCAGCACCTTCAGGTGGTCAGTCCTGACGGTGAAGGGATCGAGGATTGGTCGGCGCAGTTCCCGAAGAGCATGGCCTCGCTCCGGTGAAGGGGATCGAGGATTGGTTGGCCCGGTTCCCAAAGAGCATGGCCTCGCTCTTGCCTCGGTTTACCTTGGCCCCCGAGGCCCGTTCGAACTGGTCACATATGCACATGAGTCTGTGCACAGACAGCGGATCAGAGCAGAAAACGGCGACGTCATCCATGTACAGGGAGGCCTTAACCTGCAGGCGCCAGCTGCCAGAAATAGTCACCTCTCTAAGGCTCACATCCTTCCTGATGGACTCGGCAAATGGCTCTATGCAGCACACAAACAAGGCAGGAGAGAGGGGGCAGCCCTGCCTGACTCCAGATCTGACTGGGAAGCTATCTGATTCCCACCCATTGATTGAGACTGCATTGACAATGTTGGTGTAGAGCAGTCTGATCCAATTGCAGATTCCCTCCCCAAAGTTCGTTTTGGAGAGAACATCTCTCATATACGTGTGTGATATCCTGTCAAAGGCTTTCTCCTGGTCCAGGCTGATCAGGCAGGTGTCCAACCCTCTGTCCTGCACATAGGCGATCGTATCCCTGAGGAGTGCGAGACTCTCAGCGATCTTCCTGCCCGGTACAGCACAGGTTTGGTCAGGGTGAATCACCAACCCCAGAGCAGACCTGACCTGGTTGGTGATTACCTTTGACAGAATTTTGTAATCCGCATTCAACAGTGAGATTGGTCTCCAATTTCTGAGTTCCTCGCTTTCCCACTTAAGCTTGTAGATGAGGGTGATGATGCCTTTTCTCATGGATTCACTCATGGTACCTGCCAGAAGCATGCTGATATACAGCTCCAGCAGGTCCTGGCCAAGTCCCACAGAGCAGAATAGAGCTCGAATACATAGTTTGGGTTTTTCCATTTTATTTTCATTTCCTTTGTTGATAAATCACTGCTCTTTGTTAGAGTGTGATCTGCAGCATTGCATGTTTATGTTTCAGTGAGATTCTACTCGTTAAACCCAAGGGTCAATAAAATATAATCCATCAAGGAGGTTAATGTTTGGGATCTGACTTGCATAGTAGTAACATCATCTGAGATCATAACAGTAATCCAAAGATGGTGTTGGAAATGCCTATTAACATAGACCAATGAGAGTCTTTCCCTAAAAAACACTTTTGAGTAACATCTCTTGTGGTTTGCATAGCCATTTAAATTGACCTAGCTGCCTGCATGCATTAAGTTAGAGCACCAATTTATTCATGGATTGCTTAGACAGCACTTGGCCCAACATTGTTCCCAAGCCTAAATAAATTGAAAATTTCAAAATTAGATTAAGAGGTTTTGGTTGGGAATATGTGTTAATAGACATGGAACCAAGGCAGGGTTGTTTTTTTTGTCACAGAAGGTTTTCTTAATTTAATTGACTCTTTTAAAATTATTTTCAAGATGTAACATCTTTAGAACAAATTTGAAAAGTTCACATTTTAATGAGAATTTCTGTCAAGATCACCAGAAAGCCAATTTGTAATTTAAATGTTTAAAAACATTAGGGGACGAAAAGCTTAAATAGAAAACAGGGCTCTTGTTTTTTTTTTCCTGGAAGGTATTTCAGTATGAGTTGTAGAAGCTTCTTCCGCAGTCAAGTTAAATTAATGATGCAGATTGATCTGGATAGATCCCCAGACACTGTTACAAAAGTTAAAATGTAAGATGAAAGGAGGCATCAGAGACCAGTGAGTGCCCTAATTAAGCTATCATTTATGCCATTTTTCACCAGACGTACCTGCATGCTCTGACTCATCTACCTGACACAGGATGCCAAGGCATTCAAGACTATGAGCCAAGTGCTGGAAAATAGGATAAGAACTGTTAAGTGACAGGCACAGACATGATGGGCCGAAGGGACCTATCTTTGTGCTGTAGATCTGTATGATTGTGACTGAAAACATTAGCTTCAACAGGTTTTAAATCAGCAGGCATGGATGTCATTTGAAGTGATATGTTACAGGGACTGACACTCAACCTTCACTATAACCCATATTCCATCTGGAACATTAGTAATGACTATTTGGGGTGCATCACAAGAAAGATACCTAGGATGGATTACTTGCATCAACCTATTTTAATTCTGAAATTTCCCTTCTTTCTTAGATTGTTTTTGTACTCATGAAATTAATCTTTTCTGCAGCACTCTGTCAAGTAGACTTGGGTAACTGTGCTGTGACAATTGAGCATTCTGTAAAGGCACATTTTTTCCCACACAGACCAATGTAGGACTTTATTAAAATACAATATAAATACATTGTCATATCAGTCATATCTACCAGTACATGTACCAGCAAGATGCTTTTAACAACTTTCTTTTATTTCAGTTCCCAAGCTAATGTACAACATTTGTCATTTCTTTCCACTAATATAATGAGTATATAATTAATATGATGAATCCTGCTGTGTATGAAAAATCCACCATGGAGATTAACATGCGCAGTATCATCCAAAATGACTAATTTAGTTCATTCTAGGTCACCCAAGGCTGGAAATCTGAGTGTCAACTATTCTAAACTTAATTTCTTCAATATCTTAAGTGCCTTCAGCATTTCAATAGTAGCAAATTTCCACATGGTGTTTAAATCTAATACATTGAATGCATCCAGTGCAGTTTCTATGCCTAACCAATTTAATTGCCCAATTAAACTTCTTAAATAGTCAACTGCTTCCTTGGTGATAGAATCTTCCTTGTGTGAGGATCTGGTCAGATTTTTCAGGATCCCATTAACATTTTAGGCTAGACTATTGTTTCACCAACTTTTTGTTTGGCGTGAGAGAAATCGGTTCAAATTCATGGGACATTAGCACCAGTACAGGGGAAGGAAAGAGTTGTTCCAATGTAATGGGTTTCACCTGAATCATGCTGGGACCACAGTCTTAGTGAATCACAAAACTAGGGCTGTGAACAGGGCTTTAAACTAAACATTGGTGCGGGCGTGGGGAGGAGGTGGTGGGTTCAGTTGCATGGAAATTATGGCAAAGCGTTGCCTTGCTATTAACACATGAAAGTAAATCAGTAGCAAGCCGTGATGTAGAATTGGTAGGCATTGAATCTGTGTGGGTAGACGAAAGTGAGGACTGCAGATCCTGGAGATTAGAGTCAAGATTAGAGTGGTGCTGGAAAAGCACAGCAGGTCAGGCAGCATCCGAGGAGCAGGAAAATTGATGTTTTGGGCAGGAGTCCTTGATCAGGAAGGGCTCCTGCCCGAAGTGTTGATTTTCCTGCTCCTCGGATGCTGCCTGACCTGCTGTGCATTTCCAGCACCACTCTAATCTGTGTAGGTAGAGTTGAAGAACTGCAAAGGCAAAAATAGTGGGAGTTGTGTACAGACCTGCAAGCAGAAGTTAGGACATGGGGAAGAAAATAAATCACGAAATATAAAAGGCATGTAAATATGGTAATATTACAATAATCATGATTTGGAGGTGCCGTTGTTGCTCTGGGGTGGATAAAGTTAAAAATCACACAACACCAGGTTATAGTCCAACAGGTTTATTTGGAAGCACTAGCTTTCGGAGCGCTGCTCCTTCATCAGGTGGTTGTGGAGGTTAAGATCTTGACCTTCAGCATGATCTTAAACTCCAAAACCATCTGATGAAGGAGTGGCGCTCTGAAAGCTAGTGCTTTCAAAAAAACCTGTTGAACTACAATAATCATGGGGGACTTGAATATGCAGGAGGACTGGGAAAATTAGGTTGATAGCAGGTCTCAAGAAAAGGAATTTGCGGAATGTCTATGAGACTGTTTGGAGCAGCTTCTGGTTCAGCCCACTGGGAAACAGGCAATTCTGAATCCAGTGAGGTGCAATGAGGTGGACTTGTTAGGGAGCTTAAGGTAAAGGAATCCCCTAGGGGCAGTGACCATAATATGATAGAATTCACCTTGCGGAAGAAGCTGGAATCAGATGGAACTGTATTACAATTGAATAAAGGTAACTACAAAGACATGAGGGAAGAACTGAGCAGAGTTGATTGGATGAGGAGCATAGCACGGGAGATGGTGAAGCAGCAATGACAGGAGTTTCTGGGGTAATTCAGAAATTCACCCCAAGGAAGAGGAAACAGTAAAGAGGAGGACACAACCACTGCGACTGACAAGGAAAGTCAAAGACGGCATAAAAGCAAAAGAAAAAGCATACAACGTGGTACAGAAGTGAAGTGGTAAGCCAGAAGATTGGGAAGCTTTTAAAAACCAGCAGAGGTCAACTAAAAAAGCAATAAGGAGGGGAGAAGATGAAGATAAAAGTAAGCTACTTAGTAACATCAAAGAAGAATGTAAGAGTCGTTTCAGATATTCAAAGGTAAAAGAGGAGCAAGAGTGGAGATTGGAGCGCTGGAAAATAAGACTGGAGAAGTAGTAATGGGGAATGAAGAAATGGCAGGGGAAGACACCAGCAGCATTCCAGAATTCTAGTAGAGTTCGGGAAAAGAGGTGAGTGTAGGCGCCAGCACCAAGGAGAAGATGCTGGGGAAATTGAAAAGTCTGAAAGTGGTTAAATAACTTGGACCAGATGAACTACATCCCAGAGTTCTGAAGGAGAAATCTGAGCAGATTGTAGAGCTGTTGATGTGATCTTTCAGGAATCACTGGACTTAGAGAGAGTCCCAGAGTTCTAGAAAATGGCTAATGTAACACCCCTTTTTAAGAAGGGAGGGAGGCAAAGATGGGTTAGCCTGACCTCAATCATTTGCAAGATTTTAGAATCCATTGTTAAGGATGAGATTGCAGAGTACTTGGAAGTGCACAGTAAAATAGGTTGAGCCAGCATGGCTTTGTCAAGGGAAGATCACTCCTGGGAAATCAGTTAGAATTCTTTGAGGAGGTAACAAAGGAGAGCCAGTGGATGTGATCCATTTGGATTTCCAGGACTTTCATAAGGTTCCACTCAAGAAGGTCATACAGTCATAAAGTGATATAGCAAGGAAACAGACTCCAATTAGTTCACACTGACCATATTCCCAAACTAAATCAATCCCACCTGCTTGCACTTGGCCCATATCCCTCCAAACCTTTTCTGTTCATGTACTTATCCAAATGTCTTTTAAACATTGTAACTGTACCTGCATCCATTACTTCCCTCTGGCTGTTCATTCCACACACTAAAAATGTTGCCCTTCATGTCCTTTTTAAATCTTTCTCCTCTCACCTTAAAAACATGCACCCCCAGTTTTGAACTTCCCCTCCCAAGGGAAAATACCTTTGCTATTCACCTTATCTTTGCCCCTCATGATTTTATAAACCTCCATAAGGTCACCTCTCAACCTTCCATCCTCCAATGAAAAAAGTCCCAGCCCATCCAGCCTATTTTTATAACTCCAACCCTCTATTCCTGGCAACATCCTAGTAAATCTTTTCTAAACCCTCTCTAGTTTAATAATATCTTTCCTATAACAGAGGGACCAGAAGTGGACACAATACTCCAGAAGGGACCTCACCAATGTCCCATACAACCTCAACATGACATCCCCACTCCTATCCTCAAATGTCTGTGCAGTTATGCTAAACGCTTTTTTAGCCTGTCTACCTGTGATGCAATTTCAAAGAATTATGTACCTGAACCCCTCGGTCTTTGTGTTCTACAATACTATCTGGGCCCTACCATTAATGTATAAGTCTTGCAATACCTCACATTTATCCAAATTAAACTTCATCTGCCACTCCTCAGCCCATTGACACAATTGATCACTTTGTAATCTTAGATAATCTTCTTCTTCACTGTCCATTATATCACCAATTTTGGTGTCATCCACAAACTTACTAACCATGCATGGGAGACTGGTTAGCAAAGTTAGATCTCATGGAATACAGGGAGAACTGCCAATTTGGATAGAGAACTGGCTCAAAGATAAAAGACAGAGGGTGGTAGTGGAGGGTTGTTTTTCAGACTGGAGGCCTGTGACCAGTGGAGTGATACAAGGATCGGTGCTGGGTCCAATACATTTTGTTATTTATATAAATGATTTGATTATGAACATAGGAGGTTATAGTTAGTAAATTTGCAGGTGACACCAAGCTTAGAGGTGTAGTGGACAGTGAAGAAGGTTACCTCAGATTACAACAAGATCTTGATCTGATGGGCCAATGGGCTGAAGAGTGGCAGATGGAGTTTAATTTAGATAAATGCGAGGTACTGCATTTTGGGAAAGCAAATTTTGGCAGGACTTATACACTTAATGGTAAGGTCCTAGGGAGTGTTGCTGAACAAAGAGATCTTGGAGTGCAGGTTCATAGCTCCTTGAAAGTAGAGTCGCAGGTAGATAGGATAGTGAAGAAGGTGTATGGTATACTTTCCTTTATTGGTCAGAGTATGGAATACAGGAGTTGGGAGGTCATGTTGCGGCTGTACAGGGCATTGGTTTGGCCACTGCTGGAATATTGCATGCAATTCTGGTCTCCTTCCTATCGGAAAGATGTTGTGAAACTTGAAAGGGTCCAGAAAAGATTTAGAAGAATTTTGCCAGAGTTAGAGGATTTGAGTTATAGGGAGAGGCTGAATAGGCTGGGGCTGTTTACCGTGGAGCGTAGAAGACTGAAGGTGACCTTATAGAGATTTATAAAATCATGAGGGACATGGATAGGACAAATAGACAAAGACTTTTCCCTGGGGTGGGGGAGTCCACAACCAGAGGGCATAGATTTAGGGTGAGAGGGGAAAGATATAAAAGAGACCTAAGGGGCAACATTTTCACACAGAGGGTAGTACGTGTATAGAATGAGCTGCCAGAGGATGTGGTGGAGGCTGGTACAATCACAACATTTTAAAGGCTTCCGATGGGTATATGGATAGGAAGGGTTTAGAGGGATATAAGCCAAGTGGTCGGCATAGACGAGTTGGACCAAAGGGTCTGTCTCCTTGACTCTATGACTCTATGATACTATGTCTCCTATATTTTCATCCAAATCATTTCTATAAATGACAATCAAAAGTGGACCCAGTACCAATCCCTACGGAACACTGCTGGCCATAGGCCTCTAGTCCGAAAAACAACCCTCCGCCACTACCTTCTGTCTCCTACCTTAAAGCCAATTATGTACTTGATTACTCAATAAAAACTGAAACAACCACAGATGCTGTAAACCAGAAACAAAAATAGAAGTTGCTGGAAAGGCTCAGCAGGTCTGGCAGCGTCTGTGAAGAGAAATCAGAGTTAATGTTTCGGATCCTCAGTTCTGAGGAAGGGTCACTGAACCCGAAAAGTTAATTCTGATTTCTCTTTACAGATGCTGCTAGACCTGCTGAGCTTTTCCGGCAACTTCTGTCTTTGTTTGTAGTTAACCATTTGTTTGTCATTTTCCAGTTTTGCCTTGTGTTTTAAGTATATAGAAATTTGAGTTTGCTCGCTCAGTTGCCCTGCATTTCTTGTAAATACTCATTATCTTCTTCCATGAAAACAGATGCAAAGTAACTGCTTAGTTTCTTCACCATTTCTCTGTTATAAACTGCCCTATCCCCACCTGCTATGAGCCCACATTTGTCCAAGCTAATCTTTTCTCCTTCACGTAATTATCTGAATCTTCAATTTCCCAGGCAATTCCCAGAGCCTTTTCTGTTCGGATTTTCCTCACAGTCCCAAAACATAGTGTGTGCTCCAGTGACTATCTGGGCCAAAATGTAATCATAGAAGACACTCTTCGAGTTAGAACACGCAGGGATTCCTCTGAAACAATATACTAAGCAGGCCCTGTAGTTACCTACACCTACAACAAAATGTTAATAGCAGTAGCTCATAATTAACCAGAATATCTATTCAACACTCATACAATAGCATGTTAGTGAACCACACAGTATCCTCGGTTGATAACCCAAATAGTAAATAAAAGCTTTTCTGTGAATTTTCCAAAAAAATTCAATACAAAATCTAAATTCCAAGCTGATTGACTCAAGCTGATCCATCCCCAAACTACTTACTGATACCAGACAGGGGAGCAACATCTTTTCTGCTTTGAATTCACCAGAGAGGCTGAACATGGTTTATTCACCTTAAAAAGGAAGAAATATGCTTTCAGTTTTTTTTATGGAAGACATGTAGCTCATGTCTTTTGACAATTTACTTGGAAATATTCTTCGTCAATTCTCTTTGGTTCAAAGTCTTCCTTAAATACACTTGAAAAGGATGGGCATGTTATCTGATCCTATACCGAGAATAACCAAGTTCAGTGCTAAGTTACAGTGTTAGTAGCTTCACTGCTGATTCATTAAAGCACAATGTAAAATTGTTCAGATTCAGAAACATGCTTCCCAAGAACAAGGTTTTAAATAAGAGTGCTGTAACTCCGAATTCACTGGGAATCCATCGCAGAAGAAAGCATCTAACTGCACTTGCATTTAACTTAGCAAACAAATTAAGTAAAGGTGAGGCAAACGCAGAGTATGCTGGTGAAACCCAGTAGGTCTGACAGCATCTGTGAGAGAGAAACAGAGTTAACAAGTTGAGTCTCACATGCCTTTATCTGATAGTGAAAATAGACAGTTCAGGCTGATGGTTAGGTTGTGTAAGCAGTGTAGGTTCCCTGTAATGACAAGTTCAAATTAATAGTTTGAGTTGTGGATATGTAATGGTATGATTAGGTTGTACGTTCAGTTGTGTCAATTTAAATATGATTGGTCATGATTGAAATATGAGTTATAGAGTCAAAGAGTCATAGAGATGTACAGCATGGAAACAGACCCTTCGGTCCAACCTGTCCATGCTGACCAGATATCCCAACCCAATCTAGTCCCACCTGCCAGCACCCGGCCCATATCTCTCCAAACCATTCCTATTCATATACCCATCCAAATGCCTCTTAAATGTTGCAATTGTACCAGCCTCCACCACTTCCTCTGGCAGCTCATTCCATACATGTATCACCCTCTGTGTGAAAACGTTGCCCCTGAGGTCTCTTTTATATTTTTCCTCTCTCACCCTAAACCTATGCCTCTATTTCTGGACTCCCCAACCCCATGGAAAAGACTTTGTCTATTTACCCAATCCATTCCGCTCATAGCTGAAAATGTGTTGCTGGAAAAGCGCAGCAGGTCAGGCAGCATCCAGGGAACAGGAGAATCGACGTTACGGGCATAAGCCCTTCTTCAAGAATGAGGAAAGTTTGTCCAGCAGGCTAAGATAAAAGGTAGGGAGGAGGGACTTGGGGGAGGGGCGTTGGAAATGTGATAGGTGGAAAGAGGTCAAGGTGAGGGTGATAGGTCAGACTGGTGTGGGGGCGGAGAGGTCAGGAAGAAGATTGCAGGTTAGGAAGGCGGTGCTGAATTCCGGCGGATGATGCGCTGTACATGGAGATTGGTGGGGTGGTAGGTGAGGACCAGTGGGGTTCTGTACATGGAGATTGGTGGGGTGGTAGGTGAGGACCAGTGGGGTTCTGTACATGGAGATTGGTGGGGTGGTAGGTGAGGACCAGTGGGGTTCTGTACATGGAGATTGGTGGGGTGGTAGGTGAGGACCAGTGGGGTTCTGTACATGGAGATTGGTGGGGTGGTAGGTGAGGACCAGTGGGGTTCTGTACATGGAGATTGGTGGGGTGGTAGGTGAGGACCAGTGGGGTTCTGTACATGGAGATTGGTGGGGTGGTAGGTGAGGACCAGTGGGGTTCTGTACATGGAGATTGGTGGGGTGGTAGGTGAGGACCAGTGGGGTTCTGTACATGGAGATTGGTGGGGTGGTAGGTGAGGACCAGTGGGGTTCTGTACATGGAGATTGGTGGGGTGGTAGGTGAGGACCAGTGGGGTTCTGTACATGGAGATTGGTGGGGTGGTAGGTGGGGACCAGTGGGGTTCTGTCCTGGTGGTGGTTGGAGGGGCGGGGCTCAAGGGCGGAGGAGCGGGGAGTGGAGGAGATGCGGTGGAGGGCATCGTCGACCACGTTGGGGGGGAAATTGCGGTCCTTGAAGAAGGAGGCCATCTGTGTTGTACGTATTTTGAACTGGTCCTCCTGGGAGCAGATGTGGTGGAGTCGAAGGAATTGGGAGAATGGGATGGCGTTTTTACAGGGGGCAGGATGGGAGGAGGTGTAGTCCATGTAGCTGTGGGAGTCGGTCGGTTTGTAGTAGATGTCTGTGTTGATTCGGTCGCCTGAGATAGAAATAGAAAGGTCGAGGAAGGGGAGGGAGGAATCTGAGACTGTCCAGGTGAATTTGAGGTCGGGGTGGAAGGTGTTGGTGAAGTGGATGAACTGTTCAACCTCCTCGTGGGAGCACGAGGCGGCGCCGATACAGTCATCGATGTAGCGGAGGAAAAGGTGGGGGGTGGGGCCAGTGTAGTTGCGGAAGATGGATTGTTCCACATATCCTACGAAGAGGCAGGCATAGCTGGGGCCCATGCGGGTGCCCATGGCTACTCCTTTCGTTTGGAGGAAGTTGGAGGATTGGAAAGAGTTGTTCAGGGTGAGGACCAGTTCAGTCAGTCGAAGGAGGGTGTCAGTGGAAGGGTACTGGTCGGTACGGCCGGAAAGGAAGAAGCGGAGGGCTTTGACAAAGCCCTCCGCTTCTTCCTTTCCCGCCGTAAACACCTCCATCCCCCATCACGAAGGACTCAAAGCCCTCCGCTTCTTCCTTTCCCGCCGTACCAACCCTCTGAAGAGCATCATACCCAGATTCACTCCCCTACTCTATCCCTGTAACCCTGCATTTACCATGGCTCATCCACCCAGCCTGCACATCCCTAGACAGTATGAGCAATTTAACATGGCCAATCCATCCTAGTGGAGAAAGTGAGGACTGCAGATGCTGGAGATCAGAGCTGAAAATGTGTTGCTGGAAAAGCGCAGCAGGTCAGGCAGCATCCAAGGAACAGGAGAATCGACGTTTCGGGCATTAGCCCTTCTTCAGCCATTCCTGAAATGTCCGAAACGTCGATTCTCCTGTTCCTTGGATGCTGCTTGACCTGCTGCCCTTTTCCAGCAAC
This sequence comes from Chiloscyllium plagiosum, assembly GCF_004010195.1. Classification (NCBI taxonomy): domain Eukaryota; kingdom Metazoa; phylum Chordata; class Chondrichthyes; order Orectolobiformes; family Hemiscylliidae; genus Chiloscyllium; species Chiloscyllium plagiosum. The sequence goes on from NC_057718.1 coordinate 86,838,619, forward strand.
ACATTTTCAGCTCCAATACATCCTAGTGATAAGAGATTCAAATACTTTAATAAACCATGGTTCCCTCGCTCAACCACTTCCTCCCTGCTTGATAGGTACATACTTATCAAGGACACGCAGTAGGTGTCCCTTGAACAAGCCCCACATTTCGATTGTGCCCATCCCCTGTAGTTTCCTTCCTTTGCAACCGTTTTCTATGATTTTGTACTTGCACTGCTTTTACAGTTCACATTCAGAAAACAAGGATGGGAGTCATACCCTCAAACAATACATTGTGATTCAACAATCCTCTACTACCTTTTTGTCCTGCATCTCATATCTCAATCTCAAATTTAGATGTATCAATTAACTGTATTTTTTCCAAGTACAGTAGCCCCTGATTTTACACTGCCTTAAGCCAGGGATCCCACATTCATTTGCGAGGAGTTCATTACCTGAGTAATTTAAAGCTTTCTCGGATCTGAGTCAGCTGAGCATTCCTTTGCTGGAAGGTTTAAAACTGTTGTCTCTCAATTTGAAGCCTTGCTCTGATCCTTTTTGCCTCCTTTTCTCCCATTCAATTTTTGCAGCTCCATTCCTCCTTCATATCCTTCTTACAGTCCCTTCTCCAAACCCCCTTCCTACAGCCTTCTTTTACCTCACAACAACCTAACATATTATTGAGTCTTTTTAAAGGCAGTAACAAAGATGATTGATAAAAGCAGGGCAGTGAATGTTGTCTACATGGAATTTAGCAAGGCCTTTGACAAGCTCCCTCATGGATGGCATGGTGGCTCAGTGGTTAGCATTGCCTGCCTCACAGTGCCGGGGTCCCAGGTTCAATTCCACACTCAGATGACTGTTTGTGAGGAGTTTGCACATTTTCCCCTTATCTGCATGGGTTTTGTCCAGTTTCCTCCCATAGTTCAAAGGTGTGCCAGGTTAGGTGGATTGTCCATGGTGTCCAGGGATGAGCAGGCTAGGTGGATTAGCCATGGGAAATGCAGAGTTACAGGGATAGGACAGGGATTGGATCTCGGTGAGATGCTCTTTGGAAGGTCGGTATGGACTCAAGGGGCTGAGTGGCTTGCTTCCACGCTGTAGGAATTTCTCTGATTCTATGGCAGACTGATACAGAAGGTGAAGTCACATGGGATCCTTGATGAGCTGGTATGATGGATACAGAACTGGCTTGAAGATGGAAAGCAGAGAGTAGTGGTGGCAGGGTGTTTTTTTGACTGGAGATCTGTGACCACTAGTGTTCGACAAAGGTCAGTGCTGAGACGCTTATTTGTAATATATTTAAATGACTTGGAGCAGAATGTAGGTGGATCTGACTAGCACGTTTGCTGATGACACAAAGATTGGGGGAAGCTACAGATAGTGAAAAGGATTGTCAGAGGATATAGCAGGGTATAGTTAGGCTAGAGATTTGGGCAGAGAAGTGGCAAGATGGAATTTAATGCAGACAAATGCGAGGTTATGCATTTTGGAAGGTCCAAAGCAGGAGGGAAGTACACAGTTAATAGCAGAACCCTTAGAAACCTTAACATACAGTTCCTGAAAGTGGCAACACAAGTGAATAAGGTGGTCAAGAAGATGTATGGCCTTCATCAGTCAGGGTATAAAAATAGATTATAAAAATTGGCAAGTCATGTTGCAGCTGTATACAACTTTAGTTAGGCCACATTTGGAATATTGTGCACAGTTCCAGTTGTCACACTATCAGAAGGATGTGGAGGGCTTTGGAGAGGGTGCAGAAATGGTTTACCAGGATGATGTCAGGTTTGCAAGGTATTAGCAATGACGAGAGACTGGGCAAACTTGTTTTCATTTGAACGTTGGAGGCTGAGAGGCGACCTGACAGAAATTTACAAAATAATGAGAGGTGAGGATAGAATGGAGAGTCGGAGTCTCTTTCCTGGAGTAGAAATGTCAATTACAAAGGGACATAGGTTTAAGGTAAAAGAGGGAAAGTTTAAAAGAGACATGAAAAGCAAGTTTTTTTATGTATTCAGAGTGTTAAGTGCCAGGAATATTCTGCCAGAAGTGGAAGAGAAACAGATACAATAGCAACATTTTAAAAAGCGTCTTGATGGATACATGATTAGGCAGGGAATAAAGGGGTATGGACCGCGTGGAAGCAGAAGGTTTTTAGTTTAGAAAGGTGTCATGTGGGCAAAGGGCTTGTTCCCGTGCTGCGCTGGTCTTTGTTATCCTTCTTCCCCAATGGGATCATCTTCCAGCTCCCTTCCCCCATCTACACTCCTCTTATCACCCCCTTTCACTCTCACAAAACCATTTGGAACCTTTTTCTCTCCCAATGCCCTTCTTGCCCCCACTTCATTCCCCACAATCCTCCTCTAGCCACCTCCTTCCCTCGTCCCCAGTCTGCCCACTCCTGGGAGATACCTCACGACGACAGACTGAATTCCCACATCTGGCAAGAAGCCTGATTCTAGCTTTGGTGAAGGTGGCCCATGATCACTGCATCATCTAAAGCTAGGCCTCAATTCTGGCCTTGTATAATGGCAGCCCACGATCCTGACCTGAGCTAATAACAGGTCCCAATCTCAGCCTGGGCTGATGGGGACCCATGACGGCTGATGTCACTTACCTTCCTAACTGCCCATTGGACTCTGTTCTTAGGTTACATCTCCCCATTGTTGTTAATAGGTTCACTAATGAGCCTGTGAGCAGCAAGTACAGAAAGAATCAGTCTGATTGGAGCAGCAACGCCTCACCATTTACTTCCATTCTATTTATGGGGAGACATTTCTCTTATTGGTTGTCCCTATGAGCAGATCTTCCCGGGTGATTTGGTACAGATTCACCCCCTATATTTTGACTCTATTATTATGCAGATTAATACATCAAGAAATATCAGCAAAGTTCTTGGATGTGCCTGAAATTGTTCCTTAAAGCAATGTATCTCAGAATCTACAAGGAGACATCTTTGATTAATAATGAGTCAAATTTTAATTACTGTAATAGTCCATTTATATCTAATATAAATTCTAATATCTAATAACACTCATGATATGATGAGGTGATTTATTATTATAAACATAATATTTGAAAAGAAAAGTTGCAAAGCAGTGAGTCGGGCTCTACATTAAACCAAGGGAAGCTTCAATGGACTCAGAGTGTACATAATAACATTGATAAATCTGTCAATGGGTGAAATAACAGAAGATCAGTGGGAGGTGTTGAATATAGAATTTAATATGATACAGAAACAATTACAGCCCAAAGAGATAAGAACTGTGCTTGCAAAAAATGACAGCCAAAGTAGAAAGCGACAACATAAAATTAAAAGAAAACGCATTCAAAAATTCTGGAAATGTCATAGATCCTGGTAAATGGGAAAGACACATGGAATAAAAAAATAGTAATAAAACACCCACTGGGGGTTAAGAGCTACGAAAGAAGTGATAATGAAAATAAACCTGCAAGGGATAGCAACATCAACAGGAAAGCTTTTACACTAATGCTAGAGAAAGATCAGTCAGGAGCAATAATGTGGCCCCTTTAAAAACTGATAATGTTGATGCTTCAGTGAAGATGAAGAGTTGGTGAACATGTTGAATAAGTACCTTGTGTCAGTATGTTTATAGAGGTAGAGGTTAGCATGCTACACACCTCAGGGGATAGGGATGCGCCAGAAGTAGCACAAACAAAATACAGTAATGAAGAAAATATTGGCGATAAAAAAATGACAAATCCCCAGATGGTTTCCATTCCAAGATTTTAAAGGAAATAAGCTAGAACATTGCAGATGACTTAATTGTATTCTTCCAAAATTCTTTCTATTCAGAAGTTATTAATTTAGATTGGAAGAATGTGCCTGTCACTCTGCCATTTAAGAAAGAGGAGCAATGCGAATGTGAAAATCGTAGACCATTCAGCCTAACAACAATTATCATGAAAATGCTTGAGTATATAACTAAAGGCAAAATGACTGAACGCCTTAACATTGTTCAGTTGATCAGAGCGAGTCAAAATAGATTTAAAGTGAAGGGTATATTTGGCAAGGGAATGACTCTGATGAAGGGCTTTTGCATGAAACATCAATTTTCCTGCTCCTCGGATGCTGCCTGACCTGCTGTGCTTTTCCAGCGCCACTCTAATCTAGACTCTGATCTCCAGCATCTGCAGTCCTCACTTTCGCTAAATGTCTCTGAGTGTCATTCATTTGGACTTTCCCAAGGAATTTGATAAAGTTCCTCACAAGAGTCTTGCATAAAGTTGAAGCTTGTGGAATCAAATGCAAGTTATTGTTTTGGTGTTAGAAATTGGTTGACTAGTGAGGTTAATGGCCAGGTAGTGTAATTGGAAGGATGCGGCTGATGGTTACTCACAAGGATGTGTGTTGGGGCCTCAACTAGTCACCATTTTTATTCATGATTTAAATAATGGGATAGAAAGCAACACATCCAAATTTGCAAATGACACAGAAATAGGCAACATTTTAGTCATTGTACATAGAAGCAGGAAAATACAGAGAAATATTGATAGATGAAATGAAAGGACAAAGTGGCAAACTACTTAGGGGTTGAAACAGAATACTTTCTAGATAGTGTAAAACTAGAAACAGTAGAAATCCAAAGACACTGAGGTGGCCAGTACAACACTGAATACCTTACTGCCTTGTGTTAACAAACATCAATCAATGTCAGTTTTAAAACAAAAATAGATTTATTATGAGTAGTCATTTGTAGGAGAGAGCTCTAAACTTCTATCATTCTTTGTGTTAGGAAGTGTTTCCTAATTTCACTCCTGAAAGGTCTGTCTCTAATGTTTAGACAAAAATCCCAAATATAAAAGTATTCCAATAACAACTTTAGACAACAGTGCTTCCAAACATACATGCATAACCATGCTATTCCCCCAGTATGTTCCGTTGGTGTCTACCTTACAGGTGTCTTTCTCTGTCCCAGTGTTACTACACAGTGCTACCTACAGGTTGCAGCTTGATGCTGGAAGGCTGGTGACTTTCCAGAAGGGAAAATGCAGATGACTATGCAAGATTATCTCGAGCAGCTCTGGGTCTTGTGAGCCAGATTTTGACAATATAACACGGGAGGTGGCAGTGTGATTGACATGCAATAGGAAGGGACCAGCAGATTGGCGATGGTGGACACTGGAATACTGTTAGCTTGAGAAGAAATGATGGGACTGTGGTGCATGAAGCAGTGTGAGAGGTTAGCAGCGTACTGCATAGGACACAGTCTTTGAGGATGCATTCACTGAACTTGACCATCCATGTGAAGTCATTGCACTTTTCCCAGGAATGTTGCCAAGTCCTCAGGGCCAGATTCCCATTCTGATTTCATCAATGGCTTCCTGATCCCTGTAGGAACATGCTGTCACTCCTTCCCTTGATTCCCATCTCTAAAGTGGCAGAAAGACCCATTTGAAAATTGGTTCTCTGTGGATACATTTTTTGTTCATCACCTTGCAGCCAAACCTCCCTGAAACTGCTCCATCCATCAGGATATAAGGGACTATTCCTGGGATAAGCCAATCAATCTTTAGTCTCTAAGTAATGTTGCAGGGCCAGTTGCCAGTGCTAAAGTCAATGTAGCTAACAGTAATGCACATTTACCATTCAGTAAAGCTTGAGGTATTACCATGTACTCCCATGTAATGCAGATGTAGCAAAGCTTGCCATTAATTAATAAATAGTACACCTTAATAAAAACCAAAAGAACTACAGATGCTGGAAATCAGAAACAAAAGTAGAATTTGCTGGAAAAGCTTGGTCGGTCTGGCAGCATCTGTGGAGAGAAATCAGAGCTAATGGTTCGGGTCGAGTGACCCTTCCTCAGAACCATTCTTAGGAAAGGTTAACATTTTAGCACACCTTAATTGTTTATCAACATCAAAAGCATCTTTTACTGGAAATTTTTGTATTCCCTGTATTACTAACTTAGATAACACCTAATAAGAGAGATTGGAGTAAATCGACCCAAGGCATCGCAGATGGTTCGTGTGGGCACAACAATCATAAAATGTTGGCAGAGGTAGGATGCGAAGTGGAAGAACTAACCACACATGCTGATGGGTCTTTTGTTGAGTGTGTAGCAAGTCAACAGTGAACCTATGACCATGGCTGATCTGCCCTAACATCTCCATAATGTCAAAGTTCAGGCAAGTTATGACATACCTCTGGGACTGGTGGGACTTAAACCTGGATCTCCTGGTCCACAGGTAGGGACATGACATTACATCAGGTGAACCCCATACAAATTTTTTTTTAAACAACGTTATTCTGGTTCACTGGGGTAGCGTGCCAAAATTAAGCCCAACTATTCTCAGAGTTGTCACAAATGTGAAAAAGTTTCATAAAAATACCCAAAGTCTCCAATTACCTGACTGACGAACTCAGGTTAAAATAAAATACTCACGCACATCACATTTCTATACTTAAGAAGGAAACAACAAACAAATTGCCTTTAACCAATGGCAATAAGGGAAAAGAATTGCAAATTTATAACTCTATAACTTAAACGCTATCCCTTCTTAAATTTATCCCATAACAAATAGACAGGCATACGAAGATAGAGAACATATTAAGGGTAGAACAAAAAGATGACCAGGGAAACACAGTTCAATAGCACCAGTCAGAACCACAATGAGTTGGGTTTTTTCCAGTTTCTTCCAATTTACTTTTGCTCTTTGCTGCTGACACAATGTTATTTACACATCAATGCTCTCTTTCATTTACTTGTTGAGAATTCATCCTTTCATTATGTTTGAAGGTATTTACAGGAGGGATTTACAGAGAAAACTGAATGGAAAATAGCCAGCTGATTCCAGAGACTTTGTAATACGTCCATGTGGGAGGGAGAGACAAACACATTTTTTATGCCTTTTCTTTGCAGGCTGATGTTTATCTGCAGCAACAACTCCACACCATCCATGGCCACTTGGTCAGGGGTCAATCAGCATGTTGTTGTCAAGCTGTTTTCCCTTGGTTTAGAACCCATCTACTTCTGCTCTCACTGTTCCAGGATAACACAACATTGTATACAACTCACAATGTGCTCCAGTAAACATGACATTTTCAAAACTATGGCCATCACTTTGCACAGTCTCCTTGGTTTCAAGCAGTATCTTCCTTTTTCACATCCACAATCCAAAAACAAAGGAAATAAAAAGGCTGTAATATTACAATGTGATTCGATTCACTGTGGCACCTACATGGCCATCTTGCTGTCTCTCCTGTGAAGTGCCTTTATTTTTTTTACAACATTAAAGGTGTGACAGAAATGCAAGCTGTTGTTGTTGATGATACCATCCATACAGAGGAGTTCAACTATCCCTGACTTATTTCGGGAAGAAAATCATGTCAATTGATATCTTGTATTTGTGCTCAGCTCCCAGGAAGATAGACCCTACTAAAAGTGGCTGAAGATTTACCAATGATTCATCACAGCTTTGTCCACCCTAACTGACTTCATAAATGGAAATTCTAAATGAATCAAAATTGAAGCAGTGACTCCACAAGCAATGGGCTGGAAAGCAATAGGTGCTAAGGAGGGAATAACAATCATTCATCAAAAGTTGGATCATCAACATGCAGCTTTAACCAATTAAACCAATTACTAATACAAGTCAACCACCCCTTTCCTCTTTCCCCATCTCCCCCTCACTTTTGATGGTTGGCTTTACCCATAATGGGCTCTGCTTGTAAACACTTTAATTGGCTACACGGGTGATTACTGGTCTTGATTAATAGTTTAAAAAGAAAAGCAATGGTTTTATGTTGGTGGGAAAGTCACCCATACATGATAGACTTCTGCGTAAAAGGAAACTAAAAGTCAAATCCAGAAAGCTCTTGTGGCGTATTGGTAATGTTTCTACCATGATCCAGAGGCCTCGGTTCAAGTTCCAACTGCTCCAGCTGTGTGTCCTTAAGACCAGAAGACATGGGAGCAGAAATTAGGCCGTTTGGCCCATTGAGTCTGCTCCCCCATTCAATCAGGCTGATAAGTTTCTCAAGTCCATTCTCCTGCCCTCTCCCCATTAATTTTGATCACCTTAGCAATCAAGAACCTATCTATCTCTGTCTTAAATCTGTGTCGTAACATTCCTACACAAGTTGGTTAGAAAATATCAACAGAAGGTAAAGGCTATTGTAATAATGTCTCTGAGCTAGGAGACCTTGCCTCAGGTTCCATCCAGCTGTGTGTAATAACATCTCTGAACAGGTTGTTTTGGAAAATGTCAATGTAGTTCCAAGGAGGCCAATGGCATTGGCGTATTTGAAGCATTAGAGTTGGTTTTAAGTATTCTGACTTCAAAAATATATTAACGGATGAGGAACACTGAGGAAAATGACAAGATGTAAGGTTGTAACTTCGGAATACTGAATCACATAAATCATTGAGGGAAAAATGAATTGAAAGACGTATTGGATAGGATTACTATTTTGATGTCGACACATAAAGAATGAGCCTGTATTTATTCTATTTGCACTGTCCCAAAGTGTTTCATAACAGGATAAGTTCTTCTCACATCTGTGAAGTACCTTTGATTGTTTTCCCTGTTGGGGGTGCAATGTGAATCAAGGTGATTTTTTTTTAAGGTTTGGTTTGTAGACAAACCTAACAGACTAAAAGGAACAGCTCGTGGATTATTCTGGAACACATCAGAATTAAATATGAATCACTCCTCCAAGCAACTGAGGAAAGAAGTTACAAATGGCATTCTGTTCACTTTCATCACTCTGACCTAATTGACAGTAACAGCTGGGGCCTCAATATTGGGCACTCTAATGAGTAAGAGCATTACAAAGAATAGATCAGTTTCTGGCATGCATAGGATTGTGGGTATACAAGGTGCCATTATTGACTGTTTCCTGGAAATATTGACATGTTGGTCAACCAATAGTGACAGCATATGAACAGGACGGTTGGAGGTGGAGGATCAAATACTGAAAGCTCCCTGAAAGAGTTGGCAGCCTTGTATGCAGCGAATGAAGGAGTCATCTGGCAATTTTGTGTTGTAGTTGAGGGATGAATGATGGGGAAACCAGAAAAGAACTCTCCTGCGTTACAGTGTGATCATTAATTTCCACATAAGGTCTTGATGTAATATTTCATCCAAAGGATAAGCAGTTCCAACAGTACTAACCTTGATGTGTGGGCCTGGATGACGTACTCAAGTCTTAGGGCAAAATCTTATGTCTATTTAGATAAGTATCAATTTTGTCAAGTTTTGTGGAAGGTTTTTTTCTGTGACGGCTAGTGAGTTTTCTTCAGCTATTGTCCCAAACTCACCTCATTAACTATCTAACAGGCACCCTTCTCATCTGATGCTACCTGAACTTTACCAGTCGCCATGCACAGATGAACTCACAGTTGCTGGGATATCCCTCACCATCTTCAACAGCCTGTTATATAGTCTGGAGCTTCCCTGCATGGCTTGTTACCTTACTTCAGAGGTGCCAGACAAGGGGGAAATGATGCCCATTTTGCACCCAGGGATCTGAGGGTCCTGGTGAACTGGTGGTGCATAGCAAGGATCTCCTCTTCCCCTAGGACTGGCAGAGGACACCAATCAGCAACTGTTAGCCTGTCCAAGGCTGCCAGCCAGTCATTGTGGTCTTTAGAGAATATCCAGGAGTGAAGGATGAAGGTCAGTGACGTCTGCTCAGCCAGGGTAAGTGCCATCTTCTCTGTGCTCCCTCACACTCACTCCCATCTCTGCCCCCAGTACTCATTAGGTACTATATCAATAATAAGGTCACTGTGGAATAAAATGCACTCAACAAAATGGATCAATATTGCAGTTTTAAAACCTGCCAGAGAATGGAGATATCTCCAAATTAAAATGGATAGATGGCAGCGGTCAGCTCTCTGATTGTCCTAAAAAAAAGGATCATGCTCTAAGAAACTGTTGGACAAACTGGAAAAGGACACTTGGAAAGCAGGAATATAATGTATTATCATTTTGTATATTTCATTATGTTTGTTTTTCATTATTATATAAATTGACTTTATTTAAAAAGGGAAATTGTTATAATATAATATGGTCTGAAGAAATACCTGAGACCTGATGAAATGGGGGAATAAGTGATGTATGTTATTGTGTTATAGAGTCATACAGCACAGAAACAGACCCTTTGATCCATTCATCAAAGCCAACCAAGTTTTCCAAACTAAACTAGTCCCTCTTGCCTTTGTTTGGCCCATATCCCTCTAAACCTTTGTTATTCATGTTCTTGTCCAAATATCTTTTAAATGTTGTAACTATACATCTAGTTTTAAACCCCCTCTAGTCTAGGGAAAAGACTTTTGCTACTCACCTTATTTACGCCCCTCATGATTTTATAAGCATCTATAAGGTCATCCCTGAACCTCCTACACTCCAATGAAAAATGCTCTAGTCTATCCAGTCTCTCCTTATAACTCAAACTACCCAGTCCTGACAACATCCCTGTAAACCTCTCAGATGCCTTTCCAATTTAATAATATGCTTCTTATAGCAGGGTGACCAGAACTGTATACAGTTTTCCAAAAAGTGGCTTCACCAACGTCCTGTACAACTGCAACATGACATCCCAACTCCTATAATTAATGGTCTCAGCAATGAAGGCAAGCGTGCTAAATGCCTTCCTAACCATACTGTCTTAGTTGGGGAGCTAGAAATCAGTGGTGTGTGAGTTTTATGGAGTGTGTTAACTGAAATGAAGTTGTAACTAAAAATGTGGACTTGGACCAGAAACATTTATCATCCAATGCATAATATCTCAGAGCAGGGAGAACAATGCAACACAGCAGCAAGCATATTCCAAGCTTGTCTGATGCAGTATTGGATGCCATGACCTTATGAACAGGAAAGGGATTCTTTGTTCACGTGAATCCAGAAACATTAAGAAGTCAGAGGCCATAGACAGCCATCACTGCCTAAGCAGTCTGGCACCAAGGACCTGACTACAATGTAAGGAGGAGAAAGTGAGGACTGCAGATGCTGGAGATCAGGGTCAAGAGTGTGCTGCTGGAAAAGCACAGCAGGTCAGGCAGCATCCGAGGAGCAGGAGGATTGATGGGCATTCTCCTGCTCCTCAAATGCTGCCTGACCTTCAGTGTAAGGAGTGTTTGATGGCCTCAATTAAGTTTAGTATCAAATGCTTTTCTTCACAAACCATATCTTTTCAATCAAACACTCTCATACCTTTCCATTTCCTGCTTCTCACTTCACTCATTTACCAGCATTCTCTATCAAGTATCATGCACATTCACAACCTCATATTACACTCTCACATTTGGCACTGGTGCCAAGCTCACATTCACATAACCCAGCTTGGACGCATGGCAAAATGTTTAAATATGACATGCCCAGTGTTCAAATACATTGCACCACACCCGACGACACACTACCCTCACTCTAACTGGCCAAGGGGCTCCAAGTACACAAATGGCAACCTTTAATCGGCAGGAGACAGCCATTGCTGGATCCCCACCCAGCACAGGTGTGCTGCCCATCATTGGCAAAGGCATAAAAAGTTGTAGCCAGCAGCAAGTTTTAAACCATAGAAGGAAATTGTTCACTCCTGGCTAATCAAGCCTCTCATATCCCAATTTTTTGTCATACGATCTCTTCTGATTTGCAGGCACAAATGGTTTAAGCCCGCATTTTCCCTCCTCCTTTCCCACCAACTTCACCCTTACACCTTTCTCCTTCCCGATGCCACGAGCAATGGCATCACCAAAGGATTGATGTGGAAACATGGCATCCAAGAGGAATATGACACTGGTACTGAAACATCATCACTCACTCTCACAGTCACCACTCAGAAATTGGCACAGTGAGGCTAGTGCAGACATGGGATCTGTGTGTAGCCAGGGAACAGGGAAAGGAGAATGTAAGTACTAGCTCCCCAGTGGGCCAGGTTTGACTGCAGAGCGCTCAGATGAGATTTCAATGGGGTGGCCATTTGGTTGATGGCTGTTGCACATTGAAAATGCTTAGTGTAATGGTAGACCTATCAAGAAGTCCATTGTCACTGTCAGGGAGTTCAGTACCAACCTGACATAGGCCATTACACAGAAATCCATGCTTATTATTTCCAGCTGTGGTAGTGAAAGCAGCTTTGGATCCAACCGTTCAGCCTCTCTTTGATGGCTGACATATTGGTTCCTTTTCCAGCACAAGCTGAAATCACCTAGTGCAAGCTCAGAATGAAGAAATGAAATAGGTCGTTCCCATTGCAGGTCTGGCTTGCTGCCGGTGCAGGTTCATGTTGTCTTGGCTGAGGATGCCAGCTTTCAATGGAGCTGACAGTGTCTCACAGCAGTTCTGCAAACTGTGGATAATGAACTGGGAGGTTTGAGCAATGTCACCTTGATCCAGCATGGCCAGAATAAATGATTTCAGGACAATGGTCACCTTTACCAACACTAGCCAGGGCAATGATAGCTGCTAGCTTAGATTGAAATCAGAAGATGATTCCAGGAAGATCTGAATAGATAAGACTTCCTACTTCCTACTGTGCAGATTGTGTTCAATCTCCCTCTCATGTTATAACAAGTGGAAATTAGAACTATAGCATGCAGTGCTTGGAACTGGTAATTAGATTAGATTCCCGACAGTATGGAAACAAGCCCTTCGGCCCAACAAGTCCACAACAACCCCCAAAGAGCAACCCACCCAGACCAATTCCCCTACCCTATATTTGCCCAACTAACACTATGGGCAATTTAGCATGGCCAATTCACCTGACTTGCACATTTTTGGATTGTGGGAGGAAACCAGAGCAATCAACCAGAGTGTTTACAGTCACAATCACTGACTCTCCAACTGAATACCATTTCATGTCAACATCACCAACTGTGACCAACTCAGCAAACCACCAAATATTTCTACAAGCTCCTCCAAACAGTAGACAGAGAGTGAACAGCAACAGACCTGCGAGCTGGTGATGAAACCTTCAAACAGCTCTGGGTCAGTGAAATCATATTCAGCCACACGCCTTTACAAGAGGACATTAACTGGAGCAGTAAAACCATTGTCGGTGTCACGTTGGAGTTACCCACTGACCACGTCCAAAGCGTCAACTCTGCTCACTTCTGGTGTGTGCTGCCAATACCCAGGGTAACACCTTGATTGAGGTGGTTTTCAGCACAACCATGTTGCAAATGCACATGCACACAACGTGACACACAGTTTAGAGTCAGAATGAGGCCTGCAGTGCCAAGATTGCATAGACAAATGTTGCAGGCAGAATATCATATGATATTCTGTACCCCATATGGACACAATGTCCTGAAGTACACTCCTGGGATGGAGGGGTGCTTAAAGGATTGGATCCAGGACATGTGGCATTGATTTGCTTTTTAATTATCTTTAGCTTAGTGCATGGTGACTTAACTTCCATGTTCAAAAAATTAAATGGAATCAAGCAAATGGACACAGAGAAATTATTTCTTTTAGTGGGAGAGTATAGGGCAAAAGGGGAAGTTCTTAAAATTGGAGACCGACTGTTCAGGAGAATCAAGAAGCAATGCTTCGTGCAGAGCGAGTTAAAATCTCAAATTCTCTCCCTCAAAAGGCTGTGGATGTTGGGTTCTTCAATTAAAACCTTTTGAGATTGAAATCAGTAAGTTTTGGTTGGGTAAAGGGTACTAACAATTACACCATCAAATTTGTTAGAGGATGTTAAAATGCAGCTCAGTTGTGATTTAATGGAATGGCAGAACAGGTTAAGGGGATGAATAAATATCTCCTGTTCTAATCGAAATGTAAGATCTACCCTTTGATGGTTTGCTATGAAATTGGCAGAAACATGAACCTGAGCTGTGAGATCACTGAACGAGGAAATCTGGGAGCACACTGCAGTTTCTCAACTATGTACTGCTACACAGCTGAGACTGACAATCACTCCCACATCTCCTCCTTCTATAAAATTGACCAAAGTGCAATTCCAATGAAAAGAAACGTAGTAATGCTAACATTTCTGCACAGACAATCAGAAGCTCTCAGAGACAGGGGGCATTGCAGTCAGTCAGAACATACAACACGATGAATCACAAAGCCAGAAACTGGAACAGCTGTGCAAGTAATTTACCTTCTATTGTCAACCTCTCTAACTCTCTGTACACTTTTTTTTAATCTTGCTTTCAGCCTCCAAACTGTCAAACTACATGGCATTCACAAGCCAACTTAAGGTTTTAATACCCCGAAAAAGCTTGTGTGAATTACATAGAAGTACATCAAATTTACAGCATAGAAACAAGGCATTTGCTTTCTCTAGTCATTGCAAGTGTTTATTCCACCTGATCCTCAGGCCTTATGCTCTACCTGATCCTTCTCAACCCCTTCTTTATCTAATCCCATCACTTGATCCTTCTGTTTCTTTCTCATTCATGGACATACCGAGCTTCTCCTTCAAGGTATCTCTGCTATTTGCCTCAACTACTCAGATGATAGCAGATTTCATTCAACGTGTAAAGATAATTCTTTTGAATTCTTTATAGGATTTATTAGTGACAACAGGCCGAAGGCAGCAGTGTCTCTGAATTCAGTCTTATTCCTGAACAGAGGAATGTGATTAGCATCCCTTGCCTTCCCTCCTTTGTGGGAAGTTTCAAATTTGCAATTGATATATTCTCTTGGAGATTTCCAACAGCAGTATGTGGACCCACGATGATTAACTGGGTATAATTACTGCTCAATATCTAGTCAAACAACAGCAAGAAAACTCTTCAGTTATGAAACAGAAAATGTTGGAGGAACTCAACAGGTCTGGCAGCATTTGTGGAGAGAGAAACTGAGATAAGATTTTGAGTCAAATATAACTTCCTCAGAGCTGAGTGATTCTCTACGTTAGCTACGGCAATCCTACATTTGCCTCTGCATATATTTCCCTTACCTTCCAAAAAGGGGACTGATAAACATCTATATTAAGACAACTGTAACTGGTAATAACATCCAAGTATTTCTCATCTCCCTTTTTATCCAATGGAATCTGTCTCAGGTTAACACAGGAAACCAACACGTGTCAGTCTAGTGTTGAACAGGTACTTTGTGGATGCTATTTCTTGCCGCCACTTCCACAATTCTGCATTCACTCTTTTACCTTTCCCATTTCAATGGTACAGTTGACTGTGTCTATCTCCGTAGACTGGCATATTAGCACTAATGGAATCCATTATTTTGTGATGCATTGTGAGGGAGTAATTACTGTTTGTCACTTTAATGGTAAAAGAACATCAGAATCAAATGGAATCCATTTGTGAAATTGCCATGACAAGATGGGCATCCCCAAATCATTCCTTTCAATTTACCTTCTCTTCCCTTATTTTTTCATAGGGATGCAGTGATTAAAAGTAGCAAAATCATTGAGTAAAATTGTAACGTGAGTCACTGATGAAAATCTGTTTCTCTTCCTCAGGGAATGAAAGTTTAGCAGAAAATTATGTACAAGACAGCAAAATGGGGTTCATCATCAACGCCATTTATGCCATGGCCCACGGATTGCATGACATGCACAAAACACTCTGTCCAGGTCACTCCGGCCTCTGTGAAGCAATGAAACCTGTTGATGGCAAAAAACTCCTACAGTTTCTAATAAAGACTTCATTCATTGGAGTTTCCGGTGTGGAAGTGTGGTTCGATGAGAATGGAGATTCTCCAGCAAGGTAATATCAGTGCAAAAGGAAACTTCCAGTGTGTTATTTGAGATGAATAATTTAGGATGAATATTTGGCAGGAAAAAAGTTATTTGGCGATGTTTACTTGTTCCGTTTTATTTGGAGTGTGTCATTTGGGGAGTTTACTTAAGATAAGAACAAGAGTAGGCCATTTACAGCTTTGTCTCTGTTCGAACTTTAATGTGATCTGTAACCTTACTATATAATACCTGCCTCCACATCTTATCCCTTAATGTCTTAAGATTAATAAAAATATATCAATCTCAGATTTAAAATTAAAAAAGATTCCACCATCCTTTGTGAGTGGAAGTGTATCTCACCTTCACTCCTAAAATAAAATACACAACAGATCAACATTAACCCCTTACTTTTAAATTGTGACCCCCTGGTGCTAGAGTCTCCTCCAAGAGGAAACATTCTTTTGACATTTACCCAATGATCTCCCTCTCAGGATCTTAAAATTTCAATTAGGTCACTCCTGACTCTTTTAAACTTCAGAGGATACATGTCTTGCCTTACAAGACAATCTGTTACATTCCATGGATCAGTCGAGTAAACCTTCTTTGAACTATTTGTAGTTTATCAACATCCTTCCTTAAGTACTGAAACAGCCATAGATACTTCCTGACTTGAGGAATATTTCCAACAAGGTCTTTTTCTTCTGTATTCTTTTGCTCACTCTTGAAAGACCTTGTTTTATTTTTGTTTTAGCTTTGTCTCATAGTCCCAGATTCTCCAACCAACAGAAATTGTTCCCCTCAATTTACCCAACAGTTCCCCTTAATATCTTGTAAACGTCATCATCCTGTAATCATCTAAATTCAAGGAAATACTGTTCGTGAATTATTCTGTTTATGGATGTATAAACTGTAATACCTAGGTAAAAACAATGATTGCAGATGCTGGAAACCAGATTCTGGATAAGTGGTGTTGGAAGAGCACGGCGGTTCAGGCAGCATCCGACAAGCAGTAAAATCGACGTTTCAGGCAAAAGCCCTTCATCAGGAATACAGGCAGAGAGCCTGAAGGGTGGAGAGATAAGTGAGAGGAGGGTGGGGGTTGGGGAGAAAGTAACATAGAGCACAATAGGTGAGTGGGGGAGGGGATGAAGGTGATAGGTCAGGGAGGAGGGTGGAGTGGATAGGTGAAAAAGAAGATAGGCAGGTCGGACAAGTCCGGACCAGTCATGGGGACAGTGCTGAGCTGGAAGTTTGGAACTAGGGTGAGGTGGGGGAAGGGGAAATGAGGAAACCGTTGAAGTCCACATTGAATGCCCTGGGGTTGAAGTGTTCCGAGGCAGAAGATGAGGTGTTCTTCCTCCAAGATTCTGGTGGTGAGGGAGCGGCGGTGAAGGAGGCCCAGGACCTCCATATACTCGGCAGAGTGGGAGGGGGGCGTTGAAATGTTGGGCCAGAGGGCGGTGTGGTTGATTGGTGTGGGTGTCCCGGAGATGTTCCCTAAAGCGCTCTGCTAGGAATGGTCCAGTCCCCCAATGTAGAGGAGACCGCATCGGGAGCAACGGATAGGATAAATGATATTAGTGGATGTGCAGGTAAAACTTTGATGGATGTGGAAGGCTCCTTTAGGGCCTTGGATGGAGGTGAGGGAGGAGGTGTGGGCACAGGTTTAGCAATTCCTGCGGTGGCAGGGGAAGGTGCCAGGATGGGAGGGTGGGTTGTAGGGGGGGCGTGGACCTGACCAGGTAGTCACGGAGGGAACGGTCTTTGCCCGAAACGTCGATTTTGCCTGTCCTCGGATGCTGCCTGAATTGCTGTGCTCTTCCAGCACCACTGATCCAGAATCTGGTTTCCAGCATCTGCAGTCATTGTTTTTACCTCGTTGATTTTAACCCTACTGCGAATCCTCTTGCAAGGATGCCTGCCTTGAAGAAGTTTTCCTCCTCTCTCTACAAGAATCTCAGGGAGTCCCTCTC
>NC_057718.1:86858138-86920702 GCF_004010195.1 Chiloscyllium plagiosum
GGCAGTAGGGGTGGCGGAAGTCACTGAGCGTGTGACATCAGCGATAATGTGAGGGGCGGAAGTGATGTCACGTGTGATGCATGAGGAATTGTGAGGGGTGGGAGTGGCCATGATGGGGGCGGAAGTGACATCATCAGTCAGCGTGGGGGTGGCAGCTGCACCAGCCGCATGGCTAATGGCGTCTAAGCAGTTCCAGAGGCCGGGGAAATCTTCTGGAATGTTTGAGAAGTGCTGGTTATGGAGGTGGGTAGATAAAAGTTTGTTGTACTTACAGTTTTTGATGTTTGAGATGGAGTTGCAATACTGTTTGTTGAGAGTATGAATACTCCTGAGGATGTAGTACAGAGTGGGTCCTTTGCAATTCTGAGAGAGTGTGGCCCTCAGCTGAGAGGACTGTAGAGAGGTTAGGTGCCAGCGCATTGCTGCAAGCGTGGAGGGAAGGATCTTGAAGGAGAACCGTTGCTGGTGTTTTTGAATCTGTAGTCTGTACTGTTTGTCCTGTTCGGGTCCGAACTCTGCTGGTTTAAAGGTGGTCCGGAGTCCGTGTGGGATGAGTTAATTACGGAGGCAGGCACTGAGGAAGCAAATGTGGCTGTGGTAGCGAGTTTGTTTCAGGACGTGGTTGAAGAGCTTCAGGGCAGAGGAAATGACCTGGGAGTTGCAGTGGGAGAGGGTTAGCCTCGGATACTGCCTGAACTGCTGTGCTCTTCCAGCACCACTAATCCAGAAACTGTAATACCTGTTCATTTTCTCCTTGGCCATAACCTCCAACCCATGGCTTTATGAGAATATTTATCACTGGAGCAGAGAAGGCTGAAGGGAACCTAGATGAGGTGGAGAAAATTTTGACAGGCATGGACAGGGTCGTTAGGAAGCAGCTGCCCCCTTTACTTGAAGAAATAATTAAAGGGAGCATGATTTTAAGGTGAAGGCAAGAGGTTTAGAAGGGATTGAATTATTTTATTTTCACCCAGAGGGGAAAAAATCACACTGCAGGGGAATGTACAGGCAACTTTACAACCTTTGAAAAGTGTTTGGATGAGCACTTGAAATGTTGTAACATTCAAGGCTACGGACCCAGGGCTGGAAAGCAGGGTTCATGTAGATTTAGAGAAGTTTTATCAATACAGGGGCCAAAGGGCCTCTTCTGTAATTTGACAGGTTGTATTTTGCTAATGTTGCTTCATAAAACTAGAATTAATTTTAATTGCCATTCATCTGTAAACTTGCATTAACGACATTTCCACAATAACTAGGTCACTTAACATTTACAGAAGGGTTAGCTTTGATAGCTTTAATTAAAGATAAAATCACCAAATATCCAGACAGAGAGAAACAGGTTCGAAGCAGACAGCACAGATTTTGGAGAAATAGATCGTACATAAGAAACCTGATGGCATTGTTTGAGGAGCTGAGAGATACGATGGAAGTGGGGCGTGGATTGTTGTCTATATAAACTTAGACAATTCCGTTACAAGGAACCAGACAGGAGTAGATTAAAGGATATTGAATTAAGAGGAGTATAGCAAGTTGGATTAAAAATTGATATTCAATGGAAAACAGAGCCAAGGAGTTTGGGGCAATTGTTTAGAGTTGTTGGTAAGTAGTAGTGGTTCTAAAGGGTTCAGTTCTGGAGCCATTCCAATTCACTTGGTATATCAGTGATCAACTCAATATAGAAAACAGATTTCCTCAAAATGATCAGTGCCCAAGGGGCCCTGTCAGTTTGAATATGGATTCTCACAATATTGCAATGACAAGATCTTCATGTTTTCATTGCTGACTGACAGTTAGAAGACATTGAAAATGACAAGCAATAGGAAATTTACATGAAATTTCACAGAATGTACAACACAGACACAGGCCATTTGCTCCAGCTACTTCTTGCTGATGTTTATGCAAACGTGTCTATTTTAAGGCAACCAGTACCATGGATAAGGGCGACTAACTCAGAGCTTGGATCAGTACTTGAAACTATGATGTTGTTGCCATTACAGAGACTTGGATGTTGTGGCCATTACAGAAACTTGAACGCTTGTTGGATGTTCTGGGGTTTAGATGTTTCAAAAGGAATGGGGAGAAAGTAAAAAAGGTAGGGGGAGGGTGGGGGGAGGCATTGCGAATCAGGGATAGTATCCCAGCTGTACAAAGGGAGATCGTTGAGGAGAGTTTGTCTGCAGAGTCAGTATGGGTGGAAGTCAGAAACAGGAAAGGAGCAGTCGCTTTATTGTGAGTTTTCTATAGAGCCCCTAATAGCAACAGAGACTTAAAGGAGCAGATTGGGAGGCAGGTTTTGAAAATGTGCAGTAACAGGGTTGTTGTCATGGGTGACTTTAACTTCCCTAATATTGATTGGAACATACTTAGTCAAATAGTTTGGATAGAGCAATGTTTGTCAGGTGTGTCCAGGAAGGGTTCCTGATGCAATATGTAGATAGGCCGACTAGAGGGGAGGCCATATGGGATTTGGTGTTTGGCAATGAACCATGCCTGGTGTCACATCTCCCGGTAGGAGAACATTTCGGTGACAGTGATCACAGCTCCACGACCTTTACTATATTCACCGAGAGGAATAGGAGCAGACGGTATAGGAAAGTATCTAATTAGGGGAGGGGGAATTCCAATGCTATTTGACAAGAACTGGGGCACCTAAATTGGGAACAGATGTTGTCAGGGATATGCTCAGAAATGTGGAGGTTATTTAGGAAGCACCTGCTGTTAGTGCTGGACAGGTTTGTCTATTTGAGGCAAGGATTCTTGGCAGTGTGGAGGAACAGAGACATCTTGGTGTCCATGTCCACAGATCCCTTAAAGTTGCCAACCAGGTTGATAGGGGTGTTAAGAACTCATATGGTGTGTTGGCTTTCATTAGCAGGGGGATTGAGTTTAAGAGAAGCAAGGTTATGCTGCAGCTCCATTTGGAATATTGTGTTTAGTTCTGGTCGCCTCATTATAGGAAGGATGTGGAAGCTTTAGAGAAGATGAAGAGGAGATTTACCAGGATGCTGCCTGGACTGGAGGGCATGTCTTATGGAGAAAGATTGAGGAAACTAGGGCTTTCTCATTGGAGTGATGAAGGATGAGGGGTGGCTTGTTGGAGGTGTACAAGAGGTTGAGAAGCATAGACAGAGTGGATAGCCAGGATTTTTTTCCCATGGCAAAAATGTCTATCACGAGGGAGCATAATTTTAAGGTAATTGGAGGAAGGTTTAGGGGAGATGTCAGAGGTAGGTTCTTTACTCAGAGTGGTGGGTGTGTGGAATGCACTGCCAGCAGTGGTAATAGAGTCAGATGCATTAGGAACATTTAAGTGACTCGTGGATAGGCACATGGACGTTAGTACAATGAAGGGCCTGTTTCCACACTATGTGGATTCTATGATCCTATGATCCTATGCCAGCATGGTCCAGTGCTGTCTCAGCTGATGAAGGTACAAAAACTGAGGAGGAAAATGAATAACCTACTCCACTCCACCAACATAACAGCTATCCATCTTATTTCCAATACCTCACACACATTCTATCTTTGCTTCTTTACCTACCTGTTACTCAGACTCATGCTCTACGGCCCTCATTTCTGCTGCAAAATCTTCTGCTGCTAAATGAGAATCTTGCCTCAATGCCCAGAACCGTGAACCCTTCCAAATTCACTTCACCTTTTATTCTTTTCATAAGTGGGTGTGGTGAGATACTCACTTGGCAGTGACAAGATGTCAAATGACAGGGATTAATGTTTATTAAGTGCCTTGTTAGTGCGACAACCTGCCTCATTAGTATTTGGCCTCCCAAACATACCAAGCAAGCTCAACGTTCGGAAAATGTGGCAAGGAAACCAGATCGAGTGTCGGGCAAATTCAGCTCACCACTTCCACATCAGACACTGAGCAACAATATATCAGGAGATGATCCAGGCACCAGCCGCACACAAACTCTGCCTCTGGAGATTGTCATCTGGGATCTGCCATAGACTGTCACAGCACCTCTCCAATGCACTGGCAGGCTGCTCAGGAAGCACAGACCAGCATTGCATGGCACATTAGCAACTGGTCTTAAAAGGCTGCAGCAAGGACACTTTGTGCACATGGAGAGTTTGTTCATATGGAGACTTTGTGCACATGGAAGCTCAGTGCATATGGACACTTTGTGCACATGAGTAGGGACCCAGCTCTCAGAATGGAGCATGCTGGATCCCATGGCTGCTCACTCACTCTCTTAGCATTCAACTTTGTGTCTACATATACTGGTACTATCCATGCCAATCCTGACCATGCCATGCTTGTTAGAGGGTTGGTGTTTCAGCCAACTGCTGTTCTGAGATCCTGTTTATTGCAGACAAACTGAGAGGCTGCTTGCCATGCTTGTCAGTACAGAACTGTCCTGTGGGTGGGGTTGAGGGCTCATCTTGATGAATAGCACATCAACCTCACACCTTCAATAACTGCTAGCTGCCTGCACAGTGACACACTGCACCAAATGGCCATGTTGGAAACTGGTGAGAGCTAGTGTCCAACACAGCCAAGATGGGACCTGTCAGTCAGGGGGCTTTGGTACCGTCAGTCACACAATAATCTGCACAGAATCCAGGGACTTCAGCACATTCAGTCATCCTCTTGGGAATCTCATGGTCAGGGTGTCTGTCCCAGTCTAGCCTGGAGAGTGCTCAGTGGTCAGTCCTATAGGGCCAATCCAAACAATCAGTGGAACTGTGTATTGTCAGGAAGGGAACTGCAGAGACAGTATTGCTGAAGGGGAGCCATTGTCCAAGTGACTTCCAAGTTGTTTGAGTCTCACAACTTCCAACCCTCGCCTAACATGTAATGATTGTGCTGAACGCAGTGTGACCTTTAGTGTTCAATGTGCGTTCAGTAATGGGATTGTGGTGTTCTGTTACTGGCAGTCCCTTTGCAATGACATGTCTGATACAGACAAATCCCCCAGTACCCATGGTCAGCATCGCTCACTGTGTGATGAAGCTTGCTGGGGACACATCTACAAGGTATGCCACTGCTGTGAGATCAAAGGAATTCTTTCAGTCCTTCTGTGCCCAGTTTATGTCCTTCCCACTGAACGAGATGGACCCAGCCACTGTTGGGGATATTGTTCACTGTGGTTGCCTGTCCAAGAACATGAAGGTGGTTACAGGAGATGTAGGACGGACAGCAAGCTCAAGAGCAGCTACAAGCCCCCATGGAGGACCACATATATCCAGCTCAGGGAGAAGGTGAGGTTGTAGCCGCAGGGACCCTCAGGAAACATGACGTGCATAGGTAGGCCCTGGAGATTTTCAGGACTGATTCCATTTTCCTAGGCGTGAATGAGGCCCTGTGCCAATGCAGCCTCCATTTGTCCTGGGGTACGGCGATATGACTATGCTGGATGATGGAGCAGGACCTGGGGCCTTCAGGAGAAGGAAGTCATTTACTCCCAGCAACTGTGGAAATCACTGCAACACGGTGTTACTGGCTCCTCCACAGGTGACCGGTGTGAGACCTCATTGTCCTCTAAGTCTGTCAATCGCTTTTTTTTCTCTTCCTTCTTTCATGAGAAATGGGTGTCACTGGCCTGCCAACATATGATGCCCATCCCTAATTGCCCTCAATTTGAGTGGT
The DNA here is from genome assembly GCF_004010195.1 of Chiloscyllium plagiosum. NCBI lineage: Eukaryota > Metazoa > Chordata > Chondrichthyes > Orectolobiformes > Hemiscylliidae > Chiloscyllium > Chiloscyllium plagiosum. The sequence goes on from NC_057718.1 coordinate 86,863,747, forward strand.
TTACTTGACCATTTCAGAGGGCAGTTAACCATGATACTGTGGGTCCAGAGTTACAAGTTGTCCAGACCAAGAATGGACTGCTGATTTCCTCTCATGAAGGACATTAGTGAAGCCAATGGGTTGTTATGACCATTGACAATGATTTCATGATTACCAATACCACAACTAGCATTTGTTTTAAATTCCAGATTTATTAAAACAAACTGAAATTCCACTAGCTGTCACAGTGGGATTTGTCTGATCCGTTGGATTATGAGTCCAGCAACTTAACCATCATGCGCCAGAGCCCTTGTAGATTAATTGATAGAAATGGATTGTTAAGAATAGACAACAACTCAACTGACTGAATCTGAATGAGATGGACCTTGGTCTTTCTCCATCTAGCAATATCTATGTTCCCATAGTTAGCAGATACTCATAGAGTTTGTGCTTCCTTTAATTCCTTAGAATGATGTAAGAACTATACCCTATGTAACCGACAGCAATATATGCACTGAGACCAACTATAACTGGTTACTAAAATGTTGATTTGAAGAATAAAAAGCACCAGTTCAACAAAAATCATTGTCAGCCTCAAGCTCCGGTTATGATTGACAAACAGATGTTCCCAAAGGAACAGTAGAAGAACATGTACAAGGATACAAATCTGGTAATATCGTACACCAGAGCGTTCTTGTACAAATAAATTATTCTAATCAATATGTACTAGACAGATGCAGTAGGCTGTATATTGAAAGTGCAGGACCTTGTCTGTCCAGATCCCTTATTGGGACTCAACATAATATTGATGCAGATTGAGAGAAGCAGAGGTTCAGATGGAGCATGCCTAAAGATGAGAAGACCAGAAATATTTGGAGGTTAGAGGTCATTTCCTTTGCGAGGGGTCTGCTTGGGTTATCTTTTGGAGTGAGGAAAGAATAAAGAACCCATCAGGTAACTACAATAAAAGAATCGCCTGAATTTTCTACACCACAGAGGATTCCCTCACCACTTCATCAGCTGCACTTTATCTTCCCTGGAGTCAGTGATCAGATTTTTGCCTCCCAGTGGAAGTGTGAATTGAGTCACCAAATGCCGAATTTGGTTTGCTGGATAAATAATTTTCTTGTGTCTTCCTGACCTCGCACCATTTCCATGTGGTCTTTTGGTGTATCAGCAAGGCCTTGGATGCAAACTCCACCCACAATCCTTCCAAGGGCAGGATCCTCATTGTGGGGACCACCAGAAAATTGTATTTCCCTGCTGACATGTGCTGGTGCAGATTTTGTAAAGCTTAAAAGAAGAATGCCACCTTAGAGATTTTATCACCACCAGTGAAAGCCTGCTGTGGAATCAGGAACATTTTGAAAGTGCAAAATGTTTCGATCGCTTCAAATATCACTATTGGATGTTACATTGTAATGCAGACATATATTTTAATCCTGTCATTAATCATAGGGATCTGTCCAGCATAGATGATTGACCCTTGCATTGAGCAGCCCTGTGGACTCATCCTGATGCAGTATTTTTTTCAATTGTCAAAAGTGCCAAAATGCATTATCAAGTATAAAAGGTTCTGACAATCACAGCTTTCATGTTTTATATTGTAATTTAAATCAATTGACATCTTGGCTTGTTAAAAACAAAACTGTATTTGAAAGTTGAAAAATTCTTGACACTCATAGATCACCAGACACCCTGTTTGAAGCAGGTCAGAGGAAGTTCACACAACTGATACCTGAGGTGGATCAGTGGTGCTGGAAGAGCACAGCAATTCAGGCAGCATCCGAGGACAGGCAAAATCGACGTTTCGGGCAAAAGCCCCACTGATACCTGAGGTGGGGGTGCTATGCTATCGGGAGAAGGTGGAGTTTAAAAGAATGAGAGATGATCACACTGAAGCATAATATCCTGAGGGGACATGACAGGGTGGATGCTGAAAACTAGGTTCCCCTTTTGGGAGAGACAAGAATTAGAAATGGAAATGAGACACAATTCTGTTCTGTCAGTTTCAGGCAGTGTAACATTACACTTTTGTTAAGAAAACCATAACCATTATAAATGCTTGGGTGAGTTTCAAAAGCTATTAATGGTTTCCAGTCAGTGTTTTCCTAGTTTTAACTAGGAAAGACTTTAATGTAAACTGTTACCTATTTCTTTATTTTCTACTATTCTATGAAGTAATACTTACTCCTACTACCTCACACCGAAGTCTTTTTTTATCTAGCTATCTTGATATGTAAGATGGCGTCATGTGTGGCTACATTATACACTTTTCACTGTACTCCTAAAATCTAAAATCTACACCTTATCTAAGTATTGATTCAAGAACCATCCAAACTTTTAAGAAGTTGTAATAACAGAATGCATCTTTGATGTAGTTAACCATGTGTTTACAAACACAATAGATACATAAACTAATACATTTTCTGTTAATCCTAAAGCAGATTTTTTTCTGGTAATGATGATAGAATGCTTTATTTCAAGGTTTTATTAGACTGTTAAAGTTTAATCTTTTTCCAGTTTTTAAAAAAATGATTTTCACTGCTATTACTTAGCTCCCAAGGACTATACATAGTGCATGCTGGTGAGTGACTATGGAAGATGATGAAGGTGATATGGGGATCTGACAGGGTATGGAGATGGCATTTCCCTACCCGAGGGGAAATGGTATGGAAGTGGTGATTGGTGAGTGTTATGGGTAATCTGAAATCACATCGGGTGACAGGTGAAGTTAGTGAGGAATGAGAGGGATATAGAGGTGGCATGGGCTATCTGAGGGAGCACTGAGTAGGTCAGAGATGAGAAAGTGAGGAGTAAGCTTTAGGAGGCTTAATTTTCAGAGCTTGGCTGATATACTGGAAAACGTAGACATGCCTTTGTCACGTCTGCACCTATACTGCCATAATTAATTAACTTTAAACCCAAGCCATGTATGAAAGGACACAAACCTAGGGAAGGGTCATTGTGTTGAAAGGTGTAAAAGCACGTGGGCCAGACTTTCCTGAGAGCACATACCCAAATCCGTACCCAAGCCCTTCTTGGTCATTGTGTTTCATTGGGAGGCATTAACACCACTCAGTGGAGAAGAATGTTACTAATTGTTTGGCACAGCAGCCCTTAATCTAACAAGACACTAGCCAGTTTGAGGCTTAGCAAATTAACCATGAGGTGGATCAGTAGTCACAGAGGAAGCAGATAGAATCCAACCCAGGGCTGGAAATTTCGTTTCGCTATATGACAACAGATCACCACTGCAGAAAAACTTGTTGAGGCAAAATTTTGTACTTCACTTAATTGAAGACGTACTCAGCCTGACTGACATCATGCTTGATTCCAAGGCGAAGACCAACGCTATCATCTTTGGTTGAAACCTTCTTTTGCCAAAGTTGAAAATCACACAACACCAGGTCATTGTCCAACAGGTTTAATTGGAAGCACTAGCTTTCAGAGCACCCTCTCCTTCATCAGATGGTTGTCAAGTACTTGCCTTTTGCCAAGGTTTTGTGTCCATTCTTTAGGAACATCTCCCTCTCAAAATCTATAAGCGTAAGTAGTTTCACTCAGAAATGACACTAAATGATATGGGATAGTGACGCCTGGTTAATATTTATTCAAGGTTATGATGTATTCTCTTAACACTGGCAATCGTGTCCCAGTTACATCCTGGAACTTTCACAAATCAGTCTCTCATTTCCATGTAGCAAAAGCATTTCTATTCATGTACTGTACAACTGGGTACTAGGTAATTACAAAGTGCTTCACAAAATGCCAATGAATATACAAACATACGGATTGGGCCATTCAGCTCCTCTAACCCCACTCAGTCTTTCAGCAAGATCGTGGCTGGTCTGATTTTGGCCTCAATATCACATTACCATTCCTGAAGAAGGGCTTATGCCCGAAACGTCGATTCTCCTGCTCCTTAGATGCTGCCTGACCTGCTGCGCTTTTCCAGCAACACATTTTTCAGCTCTGATCTCCAGCATCTGCGGTCCTCACTTTCTCCTATCACATTACCACTTACCTTGATAACCTTTGACTCTCTTGTTAGTCAATAATCTATCTACCTCTGTCTTAAACCTGTTCAATGACCCTATCTCCATTGATGTCATTGAAAGAGAACCCCAAGGACTCATGGCATTCTAAGAGAAATAAAAATCCCCTTAAATTTCTGTCTTAAATGGGAAACCCCTTACTTTCAAACTATGCTTCTCATTCTTGTCTCTCCCAAAAGAGGAAAGTAGTTTTCAGCATCCACCCTGTCGTGTCCCCTCAGGATATTATGTTTCAGTATGATCATCTCTCATTCTTTTAAACTCCATCTTCTCTCAGTAGCATAGCACCCCCACCTCAGGTATCAGTTGTGTGAACTTTCTCTGATTTGCTTAAAAAAAAATTAAAAACAGTAGTCAAAATGGTTTGATGAGATACAGTTAGCAAGTTTGCAGATGACACCAAAATTGGAGGTGTAGTGACAGCGAAGAGGGTTACCTCAGATTACAACAGGATCTGGACCAGATGGGCCAATGGGCTGAGAAGTGGCAGATGGAGTTTAATTCCGATAAATGCGAGGTGCTGCATTTTGGGAAAGCAAACCTTAGCAGGACTTATACACTTAATGGTAAGGTCCTAGGGAGTGTTGCTGAACAAAGAAACCTTGGAGTGCAGGTTCATAGCTCCTTGAAAGTGGAGTTGCAGGTAGATAGGATAGTGAAGAAGACATTTGGTATGCTTTCCTTTATTGGTCAGAGTATTGAGTACAGGAGTTGGGAGATCATGTTGCGGCTGTACAGGACATTGTTTAGGCCACTGTTGGTATATTGCGTGCAATTATACTCTCCTTCCTATCGGAAAGATGTTGTGAAACTTGAAAGGGTTCAGAAAGGATTTACAAGGATGTTGCCAGGGTTGGAGGATTTGAGCGATAGGGAGAGGCTGAACAGGCTGGGGCTGTTTTCCCTGGAGCGTCGGAGGCTGAGGGGTGACCTGAAAGAGGTTTACAAAATTATGAGGGGCATGGATAGGATAAATAGACAAGGTCTTTTCCCTGGTATCGGGGAGTCCAGAACTAGAGGGCATAGGTTTAGGGTGAGAGGGGAAATATATAAAAGAGACCTAAGGGGCAAGCTTTTCACGCAGAGGGTGGTGCGTGTATGGAATGAGTTGCCCGAGGAAGTGGTGGAGGCTGGTACAATTGCAACATTTAAGAGGCATTTGGATGGGTATATGAATAGGAAGGGTTTGGAGGGCTATGGGTCGGGTGCTGGTTGTGGAACTAGATTGGGTTGGGATATCTGGTCGGCATGGACATGTTGGACCGAAGGGTCTGTTTCCATGCTGTACATCTCTATGACTGTATGACATGTACCTAAGTATAGTGAAAAACTTTGTTTTGCGAGCAGTCCAGGCAGACCGTAGCAAATAAGGACATACTGATCATGGGGTGTTTAGGCAGAGTGAAGCGTACAGGTTACAGGCACACAAAGCAAAATCAACATTATTTGAAGTTAGAGAGTCCATTCATCAGTATAATAATGGCAGGGAAGAAGCTGGTGCATGTGTTCAAACTTCTCTGTCTTTTGCCTGATGGAAGAGGTTGTAGGAGGGGTTGTTGATGATCTTTTCCACATTAACGGGAATTGTAACTGGAGTCCTTAGATGGGAGGTTGGCTTCCGTGATGGTCTGGGCTGTGCACACAACTTTCTGTACATTCTACTGGTCGTGGGCAGAGCAGTTGCCGTACCAAGCTGTTATGTACCCAGACAGTATGCTTTCCATGGTGCATCTGTAAATGTTGATGGGGCTCCTTATGGGCATGCCAAAGTTCCTAAGCTGCCTGAGGAAGAAGAGATGTAGTTGGGCCTTCCTGACTGTCGCATCTCCGTGGGAGGTCCAAGATAGGTTGTTGGTTATCGTCACTCTGAGGAACTTGACGCTTTTGACCCTCTCCACTTCAGCTCCATTGATGTAGGTGAGGGTGTGTCCTCCGGTGGCCTCACCAAACATTCTTGCAACTGTAGCAAAACATATGATATCCCATTGCAATGAATGTCAATATTCCATTTGCCTTCCCAGTCACTTGCTGTATTTCCATATTAACTTTGGGATTTAAGTACATGGACTCCCAGATCCTGCTGTACCACAGGGGTATGTCATCACAATTAATCAATCTGAGCACAACAGGATGCCAGCAAGTACAAATGAGGTGAATAATCAAGTGCTGTTGTTTAAGAGATAGATGGTTGTGGCCCACACATCTGGGAAACTTCAAATAATGCCACTGAATGCTTGCACTAACTTGAACAAATAGATAATGGCTTGCTGCTGAAATATGGCATCTTCAATGATGGAGCACTCTTTCTGGTGCACTAAAGTGTCAGTCTATATTATTGCCTTTACTGTGTTGAAGTGTATAGTGGTTTTTCTATCTGGTGTTCTTATGTGTAACATGTTATTGTGTGTGTAAAGTATTAATAAATGCATAGCCTAGTATTGTGAAAGTGCAGTGTTATTTTAAGAGCTTGGGAACAGGAGGAGGCTATTTATCCCCTCAAGCCTCTTCCATCATTCAATTCGATCATGATTGACATGTGCCAACTCCATATATTCACTTATGCCCTAGATCCATCCCATAGTGCCTTTTGCTAACACAAATCCATCAATTTCAGCTTTAATATTGACAATTGATGCAGCATCTGCAGAAGAGTTTCAAACTTCTATCACCCCTTGCATGATGAAGTGCTGTCTCATGTCTCTGCTGAACAGTCTGGCTTTAAATTATTTGAGAACATTCCTAATTGTGGACTCCCCAGTCAGCAGAGCTGGTTTCTCCCAATCTAACATTTGTACCTTAAATTTCAATCAAGTCACCTTTTAACCTACAAAATTCCAAGAATTACATCACTATCCTTTCAATTTAACCATCGGAATTCATTTGACTCGGCAAAATTTCCCAAAATAAAAATATCATATCTAAGACGTGAAGCTCAAAACTAGTCACATTTGTCAAGATGTGGTCTAACCAGGGCTTTGTACAGCTAATGCATGACATCTATCCCTTTGTATTCTAGTCCCTACATATAAAGGCCAGAATCCCATTTGCCTTTTGGATTATTTACATTAATCTACATTTTTGAAAATCCATTTGCAGGATAAGGGCATCGCTGGCTGGACTAACATTTATTGCCCATTCCTAATTACCTACAGGGCAGTTAACAGTCAACCACATTGCTGTGGGTCTGGAGCCACAAGTAGGTCAGACCGGGTGAGGATGGCAGATTTCCTTCCGGAAAGGACATTAATGAACCCATTGGGGTTTTTCTGACGATCGACAGTGGATTATTTGTCATCATTAGATTCTTAATTCCAGATTTTGTTTTCCCTTGAATTCAAATGCCACTATCTGTGGTGGTGGGATTCAAACCCGGGTCCCCAAAATATTGTCTGGTTCTCCAGATTAACAGTACACAGATAATAGCACTCGGCCATTGCCTCCCCCATTATTTACATTTACATTATTTACATTAAGCCTACATTAAAATCCATTGGACACACTTTTGTCCATTCACTTAATTTACCAGAATCTGTAATGTTACACTTTCTTCATGCTTACCATGACCCATTGGCAAATTTCTATACGAGACTTTCTACCCCACTATATAATTTACTAATGAATACAGTGAGTAGTTGAGGCATCATACAGATCCCTCTGAGACACTACAAGTCACTTCCTGCCAACTGAAGCACCCCAACCCATATTCTTACACTCAATCTCCTGTCACTCAGCCAATTCCCTAACCAGGCATGGGTCTAGTGGAGAACTTCAGCAAAAGTTTCTGAAGTCCAAAAAAAATCCATTGACATTCTCCTGTCTACTACTTCAGCCACCTCCTCAAACATATTTAGTCTGATTCATCAGGCATGACCACCACCAAATCCTTGCTAGCTCTCTCTCTCTAATCAGCTGAAAAGTTTCATGTGGTTCAGTCACCCTCTTCTGAATTGTACAACTCCAGTTTTTTCAGCAACAGGTGACTAACTAATCTACAATTTTCTCATTTCCCTCTGTCATCTCTCTTATTGAGTGTGTAGTGTAACTATACATGCAACGTTGTCTTATATATACAGCATGCATTGTGTGTGCATAATATTGAGTGTAGTTTATTATTCTGAATGTGTAATTTTGATACATGCGTAACATGTTAATTTGCATGTTCTATGCCGCTAAAACCATGCTGAACTGCGGTAGAAACACAACAAAAGACACCAACTCAGCCACACACCAAACATCCTGTCAGCAAAATCCAAATGTGGTCTCTCCAGGACGTTGGTGAGCACTTGCTTTCCCTCGCGTAACTTCCTCCAATGTCAGACAAGTTTGAGCAGCTTGGACTAAGTTTCAAAAGGAGTAAACATCCTTTCATATAATCACATCACCACTTTAGATCATCTTAACATCTTGAAAATGACCTGTCTGCGTTAATTCATGAGAAAATTATATATCTTAAGCTTTCTGACCCTTTCCTTCAGTCACTCTTTGTGTGAATTAAACATTCTAGCTAATTATCAGTTAGCTTTAATTCCAGATGTAGCCACACATTTTATCTCTCCTCCTCTCGCTTCTTTGAGACAATTATCACCCAGAACAGAGACTGTCTCACACCTACGTCATATGTCCCTGTGAAATCCGAAGCAGAAACAGATAAAGCTAGAAATCTCAACAACAACAATTTTCATTGATATAGCAGCTTTATCATACTAGAAAATCTCACAATACTTCACAGGATCTGTAATAGACAACAATTGACACCGAGCCACAAAGAGGAGCATCAGAACCTGAGACAAACCAATGTCAAGGAGCACCTTGTAAAAGGAGAGAGAAGCAGCGAAGTAGGGAGATTTTTAAAAGTTATATCAGATCTTGGGACACGGGTCTCTAAGGCACAGCTACCAATGGTTTGGCCAAAGAATTGGGGGAATGTGATGTTCTCAGGTTGTTGGAGGGTTAGAGGAGGTTGCAGAGTTGGGGGGTGGGATGAGGGATGTGAACACAAGGGTAAGAATTTTAAAAATCAAGGCATTGCTGAACCCAGAGCAAATATACGTCCGAAAGCATCACAGAGACAAGAACATCCCGGTGAAATGGATTGTTTCCCTTTGCGCAGCTGACTGAGGTTTCAGTACCTCTTAATTCAACTGTAAATGATTAGTACTTTGACATTGCATTTCCCCTGCATTAACCCAACATTTTCTAAAAACTCTCGTGTTGCTTGATTTTAAATGAGGCTGTCTAAAGTGAAAGCATGGATCATGGGATGGAATCTTGTGCTGCTCACGGAAATAGGAAGCAAGGTAAGCCAGAGAACTTAATTGCACCAGAGACCAACTTGCACTCTCTAGCGTTTACCCTTTCAGCCCGTCACATTCTGATGTAGCATCACACTCTATTCTGCATCCTGAAAATTTTTCCCTCAATTAACATTTTATCATGGCATTTGTAATTCTATTTTCCAGCAGCCCATTTCCCCATATCTCTAAATTCAGAAATTCAGGCAGTCTGTGGAGAATTCCTGCTCCCCCAGAATGAACTCTCTTGGATTTGGAAAAGCGATAGTCTTCAACTCAGAAACCTATGTCTGTTTGTCTGTTCCTGAAAGTGTGAAGTCTGTAGGTTGCCTTAGACTGGAGAACCCTTAATCGTATGAATTTCCTTTGCAGAAGATGGCTGTCCTATTGAAACAGGTGCTTACTTTTTTACACCAGCCTGAGTAGTCATTTTTTCTCTCTTGTTTTGGCCATATGCTAGATCTGTAAACCTGATCTTCAGTGTGGCTGAATCTGTGGACATTGTTCACCCCATCTCAATATTGCATGGAGTTGGATACACCAACACTTCAACCTGTGTGAGCAGATTTTTATTTTAAATCTGCCCACAGATCTATATCAAAATGTGTCAGCACTTTACTTCAATGTGTTCATTAGGCTCATTTGCTCACAGTGATCACTTGACTTGTGAAGCTCACACATCTACTTCCTCAGTTGTACTACTTGGGGTTCATTTCTTGCTTGTAGGAGTCACGCTATGTAAAATATATGATTAGCATTTTTTTTGGAATTTAGATTTTTTTAAAAGAGAGACATTTGGACTCAGGTTAGTGCTGTGAAGGTCTGCAACCAAATTGTATTGGTCTGTGGTTGTTTGTTTGTAAATAGTTTGCTTCCTTCCTCCATTGAAGAGATTTGGGTCAAACACATATCCACACTCAAGTGTCAGCATTCTTGATTGTGAAATATGTATAAATTCTCTACCATCTTTACTCTTTTGGAGTTATAGAGTCATACAGCATGGAAACAGACCCTTCAGTCCAAACAGTCCATGCCGAACATATTCCCAAAATAAACTAGTTGCACCTGCCTGCGTTTGGCCCATATCCCTCCAAACCTTTCTTTCTCGAGTATTTTTTAAAAATGTCTTTTAAATGTTGTGACTATACCCACAATCATCATTTCCGCTGGAAGTTCATTCCACACATAAACCACACTGTGTAAAAAATTGCCCCTTGTGTCTTTTTTAAATCTTTCTCCTCTCACCTTGAAAGTATGCCCCCTGTTCTTGAAATCCGAAACCCTAGGGAAAAGACACCTGCCATTCACCTTATGTATACCCCTCATGATCTTATAAACCTCTAAAAGGTCACCCTTTAACCCCCTATGCTCCAGTGAAAAATATCTCAGCCTATCCAGCCTCTCCCTATACCTCAAATCTTCCATTCCTGGCAACACCTTTTCTGAATCCTCTTCAGCTTAATAATATCCTTTCTATAACAGGGCAACCAGATCTGGACACAGTATTCAAGATGAGGCAGAGCTGTAGCAGAGAAATGTTCGGCGATAAAGTAAAAATTTCTTCTGAAGTCAATTCTCAATTCTTCTCAACTAAAATTCTGGGGTTTTCTGAAATGGACTGCAAACAGAACTAATGACGTAATGTAATTATGATGCTTGTCATAATCCAAAATTATAAATATATTATTCCAGTAACACCTCGAGGGTTTTCCCATGTCATCTGTTTGCAGTCACATGTTTTCTTGAAACTGCTGCACTTAGGTCACTTCCAGAATTTCAAGCTGACCTTTTTCAACAAAAGGCTTTACAGAACTTGGTCAAAACTATCTGCTGTAACTTTTACCCCTTGACAAGCTATAACCTCATCAGCTACTGTCCCAATTAAAGACAAAAATGTATTAACTTGTTCAGCTTCTCATTAAGTATCTAGTTTGGAAGTAAATCTGTACATTAAGAAATATTTTCTCCTAGATGTACTATTCTGTGATTGATTCGGCCAACTCTGAAGTCAAATCTTCTAGGCAAAATGATTTCTGCTACCTGTGTTCATAATGTAATTATAACTTTTCCTTGCTTTAAAGGTTCTTAGCCCTGTAGTACAACAATGCTGTTACTGTGTCCTGCAGCATTGAGGTTTTTCCTGTGTTTGTGCAGTCAAATGAAGGAATTCCATTGTTTGCAAGTAAAATGTAGGATTCCCATCTTCTGAAACTACATGGATCGTACCTGTCTTTTTCGTAACTTCTCTAGATGAACCTCCCTGTTAAACAATTCTTGTTTTCTTAAACACTTTTAACTTAACTAATTTCTTTTTAAAAAGGTGTCTGTTTCATTTTGTTTGATGAGAAACGATATTCAGGGCTTTTGTATTGCTATTATTTGTGTCATTAAATGACAGAACTCTTTCGCTACTCAGTGCACTTGTGAATGGTATGACAAGGCACTGGGCCTCAGAGTTTCTTAGTTTTGATTTCTTCTCAATTTTGTACAATTTATTCCACCCAACAGTTGCATGAATTATACCACGACGTGCACAATCTACTTACTGTTTCATTTGCTCCCTGCCCCCTACACAAGAGAAAAGACATAACAGAAGGAGCCGAATAGGGGATATTTCAACTGGCCTTGTTTTACTTCCTAGGCGAAAGTGAGGACTGCAGATGCTGGAGATCACAGTCAAGATTAGAGTGGTGCTGGAAAAGCACAGCAGGTCAGGCAGCATCCGAGGAGCAGGAGAATCGACGTTTCGGGCAAAAAAAAACTGCACTCTTCTAACCGCAGCCACCTGAAAATGCAGCTCCATGACCTCAGCACTCCTCCAGAGCATGCTAGTTACATCCGTGCAAATTAGCTACATGCACCAACTACAGATTATTTATCCTTGCTTATACATAGAGCTGGAGCACATGTCTGTGCACTGATTGCTTGTTGACGCCATTGCACCTTGTTATTTTAAATCAGACACTTCACTCACATCCCTTTAAATAGACACACGCGTCTAAAAATTTGAACCAGCTGGTGTGTGACCTGCTCTCTGCCTTCTGAAAGGTGTGGAAGTAAAAACTGACATGAAGGGAGGTGGGAAGCATGCTGAGTTGGCCACAACTTGGCTCAGTAATAGTCCTCTCTCTCCTAACTTTGGGTTCAAGTTCCATTCAAGCCAATCTTGAGCAAATAATCCAGCCCGGTACTCTGTTCCCATATTAAGGGAGTGCCACCCTGGTTGATGTGCAATCTTTTGAATCAGACTTTAAAACAATACCCCATTGGCTCCCTCAGTTGAACATAAAAGATTCCATGTCTTACAACCAGACCCTGGTTGATGTTGCCCAAGTTAATAGAGTTTCGGACAGGACACCTCAAATTGTCAAGCTCTCAGGTAAGGAGGGGTGAATAGGCTCATTGTCTTTATTAATCTACAAACCCCTCAGGCAGTCACAGCAAGATTAATTTACCAAGGTTCCCCTCCATCATGAATGCCTTTCACTCAGGCCAGATGTATTTATGTTTTCAAAGGAGCCAATATTACAAGGCTTTCATGGGTTACTAAAAGAGTAAATTCATTAGCTGCTAAATGCAAAAGTAATAGTAACAAAATACACACACATTTAGAAGTGAGTACAAGAGAAAGATAAAAGTTAAAAGACATACAAGCCAGCCTTTATGGGTCATTCATGAAGAGTATGTAGTGGAATTTTGATAGATCAACGGTCAATTTCAGGATTCTTGGTTTTGAAGATTAGATGAAATCCTTTAGTCCTGTTTCTTGTTGACTCATTTGCTGGCTTCTAGCACTCAGTGCAATGCCAGGGTGTCTAGTGGATGGTTTCAAGTGTGACTTTCACAGCACTGTAGTGTTTGAACATACACTGACAGATACAAGCACCTCAGTTCAGTAACACACCTTCTCCAACTAGCACACACAGACCAAGGTTGAACATTAAAACAAGTCAAAGAACTGCAGATCTGTGAATCTGAGAGAAAAAAAACCCAGAAATTATCAGAGAAACTCAGCAACATCTGTGGAGAGAAAGTAGAATTAGCATTTCAAGGCCACTTCTTTATACTTTTGCATCTTCTAACTTGCATCACTCATTCAGCTGCTTCCCCCAAACTACTCAACAAACCATTGGCAGTGTGTATTATATAGGTATACATGTTATATGTAGAATACTTATATACGTGTGCGTGTATGTGTGTGTGTAATAAGTATTCTACATATAAATGTATACCTGTATAATATACTCTGCCAATGGTTTGTAGATTTGTTTGAAAGAAGCAGCTAAATTACTGATGAAGGTTAAAAGATGCAAAAGTCTAGAGTAGAGCTTTCTCCCTCTAATTAACCCTTCCTGCAGTGCTTCTAATCTTTCCTTGCTAAAGTATGGATCAAGCCTCTCTTTAGATATACCAATACTATTTGATTCCTCTACTCCCCTGAGTGCCGTACGCTCGTCAATATTCACATTGAAATTCCTTCTAAATTCTTTATTTGATATTATTTGAGTATCATATATGTACGCCTTTTTGCTTTGGGTTCACTCACAAATAGAAACAATTTCCCTTTTGTGTTTTTTTCATCCCTTTAAAACTTGTCAAACCTCTATAAGGTTACCTCTAAATATTTTATCCAGGGAAAGGCGAGTATTTCTAGTCAAAATTCTATGAATTTATTTTAGACTTCATCCACCCCAAGGATGAGGGTTTCAGTTATACTTGGAGGCTAGCAAATTTAGAAGTGCTCAGCTTCGCTCAGAGAAGGGGAAGAAGATATTTCATAGCTGGTTAATCTTTTTATGCAATAGGTGGTTCAGAAACGTGAAAGCTTTTTATAAAGTAAATGGCAACAGGTTTGGTAACCAGAGGGCATGAAGTCAGAATAATTAGCAAAGGAACCAAGGGGAAGAAAATACCTTTTCATGCAGAGGTAATGCAAAACCTGAACTTCCAAAATAAATCATCGGGCAGGCATTTGAAAGAAAAAGAAGAGTTGTGGGTGAAAGAGCACAAGTGTAAAGTTAATTGGCTAGTTGTTTCAAAACAGATAGCATGGGTATGATGGATTAAATGGCCTCCTCTTGTGAATGATGAATGAGTCGATGTTTATTGAACATGCTTGTGCTCCCAGCGGGAAGACTTGCTCAATGAGGGTGTGAGCTAAAGGCTTGATGCTAATGGAGCGATAGATCTTACTGTCATATTCCCATTGAGTGAAGCTCTCTCTCTCCTGTGGTGGGACCACTACAGTAATCCACACCAAAGAATTGCTTGTCCTAGTTAATCCTCTTCTTTGAATTGCCAGGTATGATATTATGAATCTTCAAATGACAGAGAATGCTATGTATGACTATGTTAACATTGGGACATGGTACGAAGGGTTGCTGGACATTGACGATAACAAGCTTCAGATGAACATGACTAAGATGGTACGGTCTGTCTGTAGCGAGCCATGTACAAAAGGTCAGATCAAGGTGAGTCCAACTGGCACTCCAACAAATTATCTGTGAAAGGATTGGGCTGGTTGCATTCATTGTGAAGGTCAACCCCCAACTTGTTGAGATTAGCTATTACCTTCTAAATATTTTCTTCGCTGCCCTTCAGAGAGAGAGAAGGAGCTCTGCTGTTGATGAAAGGTTGTCATCCTGAAATGTCAACTCTCTTTTTCTCTCCTGACAGCCTGAGTACTCCCCTGCATTTTATTTTCACTTCTATTGATGAGGTTCTCTGTTCTGTTTCCACAGGTCATTCGGAAGGGGGAGGTGAGCTGTTGCTGGATCTGCACAAGTTGCAAAGAGAATGAGTACATGCAGGATGAGTTCACATGCAGGGCCTGTGAGCTGGGCTGGTGGCCGAATGCTGACCTCACAGGTAAAGCCACTTTAGGAAAACTGGCCTGAGATTTGGGTAGCATTCTCATAATTAGATTTTGCTGCTTTGACAAAGAACAGGGCAGTTCTTTTCAGTGTTGTGGTCAAGGTGTTTCTTGCAAACCAATGTCAGTGAAATAAATTATCTGATTATCCTGTCACCGACTGATATCCTTAAGTGGTCAATTGACAACAACTTAAAGATCTCTTCATGCTATAGATTATCTCTGGTCCTGGCAGTTGGAGATGAATGTTATTCACAACTCTTATTTCTAATTCATTTCTTTATTTTTTAAATATTTTTTCCCTAAAATTTGTATTTAAGCATCTGTACGGAGGTAGTTTGTACCCAAGATGGTGCCATAAGTGGCAACTTTTAAACTTTTCACTGTATTCCTGTGAGTACAGGTGACAATAAAGCTAATTCTAATTCTATTGTGATCCGTAAACTGTATGGTCTGCCTGCTGGGTGAGGTGGGCTGTGGTGGAGGCCTTTAATCTTTTCCAATCTGTGTTTGTTTGTGGGCACGAAGGACAGAAGCTAACCTTGCCTCCAAGCCCCCTGACACCCCCCATCTCTGCATGGCACCCCACACTCCCACCACATCATCTCCCCTCCAACCAATTCCCCCACCTCCCATGCCCACAGCTTCTGGACTTCTGTGACTCCAGTTGGCCAGCAGCTTGATTGACCCTGAGGCAGGAGATCACTATCCCAGTGACCACCTAAGTGCACAATAGGTGCGTGATCTGTTGTGCTTTCCAGTCTGTATTGATGGGAATGAGGGAATCTTGCCTATTTTACACATACCACCACAGTTAGATCAAAAGTGGAGATTCCATCCAATGTCTTTTGTCTTGACCTTCATGAAATATTATTGCATGCAATTGTGGTCTCCTTCCTATCGGAAAGATGTTTTGAAACTTGAAAGGGTTCAGAAAAGATTTACAAGGATGTTGCCAGGGTTGGAGGATTTGAGATATAGGGAGAGGCTGAACAGGCTAGGGCTGTTTTCCCTGGAACATCGGAGGCTGGAGGGTGACCTTATAGAGCTTTATAAAATCATGAGGGGCATGGATGGGGTAAATAGACAAAGTCTTTTCCCTGGGGTGGGGGAGTCCAGAACTAGAGGTCATAGGTTTAGGGTGAGAGGGGAAAGATATAAAAGAGACCTAAGGGGCAAGCTTTTCACGCAGAGGGTGGTACATGTATGGAATGAGCTGCCAGAGGAAGTGGTGGAGGCTGGTACAATTGCAACATTTAAAAGGCATCTGGATGGGTATATGAATAGGAAGGGTTTGGAGAGATATGGGCCGGGTGCTGGCAAGTGGGACTAGATTGGGTTGGGATATGTAGTCGGCATGGACAAGTTGGACCAAAAGCTCTGTTTGGATGCTATACATCTCTATGAAAGATGTTAAGGCTGTGTGCTTTTAATATTCCCCAACACCATAATGATAACTTTTGCTGGAGTAATGAATTCATGGCCACCAGCTGCCCAACTACCCAATTTTCATTTGAGTTATATAGAAGGTTTAGTTTGGGATTATGTTCAACATGGATTGGTTGGATGAAAGGCCTGTTTCTGTGCTGCCTGACTCTATGACTCTATGTCCAGCACAGGAAACGATCATTGAGCCCAACAGTTTAGTATGTCGATGGTACATCATCGCATATCTATCAACATATCTATTTAGTCCTTATAGTTGTGAAGCATTCACTTATATGCATCTATTCTAGTCAACTGGTCCACTCCTTGTAGTCATAAAGTGAGGCGCTGGAAAAGCACAGCAAGAGAAGAGCAAGAGAATTGACATTTCGGACATAAGCCCTTCATCATGAATGTGGGGGCTGAAGGGGGCTGAGAAATAAATAGGAGGGTGGGGTAGGGGAGTGAGGGAGCAGGGAAAGTGATAGGTAGATGCAGGTGGGCAGTGGTGGTGATAGGTCAGAGGGGAGGATGGAGTGGATAGGTAGGAAGGAAGATGGACAGATAGAACAGTTCAAACCACTCTCTTGAACATATCTGTCCATCTTCCTTGCCACCTATCCACTCCACCCTCCCCGCCAACATATCACTATCACCCCAACCTGGATCTACCTATCACCTTCCCAGCTACCTCACCCCCACCCCTAACCTCCTATTTATATTCCTTTCATGCTCCACATTCCTGATGAAGGGCTTATGTCGTGAAACATTGATTCTCCTGCTCCTCAGATGCTGCCTGACCTGCTGTGCTTTCCCAGCGCCATACATTTCAATTCTGATCTCCAGCATCTGCAGTCCTCACTTTGTTCCACTCCATGCAGTAGCAAGTCTCACATTCTCACAAGTTTTTAGGCAGGAAATAATTTGCTGAATTCCTTACTGGCTTTATTAGTTGCTATCTCCTACAGTGACCCTCATTTTTAGTGGCATGGTGGCTCAGTGATTAGCACTGCTATCTTACAGTGCCAGGGACTCAGGTTCAATCCCTCCTTTGGGCGAGTTTGTTTACATGGGTTTCCTCCAGCAGTCCTAGGATGTGCAGATTAGATAAATTAGGCATGGGAAAATACAGGGATAAGGTAAGGGGGATAAGCCTGCATGGGACGCTGTTCAGAGGGTCAATGTAGACTTGATGGGCCAAATAGCCAGCTGTAGGGATTTTATTTAAAAATAAAATGGGGAAACATCTTCTCCAGGTCCACCCCTTTCAGATTTCTTCATAATGTTAAAGATCTTGAGTAGGTCTTCACTTTATAGTCTTTTTTTCACTATGTGACATGAAATTTGAATGTACGGGCATCCCAAAGATCATGAAGCAGGGATTATTTATTACACTGTTATCAGATCATTGCAAATATGAAGGAATATTAATGTTTAAAGAAGAAGACACAGTATTTACCTAGCTATAATGGGCGGCGAGGTGGCTCAGTGATTAGCACTGCTACCTCACAGCACCAGGGACCTGGGTTCAATTCCAGCCTTGGGTGACCGTCTGTGTGGATTTCCTCCAGGCACTCTGGTTTCCTCCCACAACCCTAAAATGCACAGATTGGGGTGGATTGGCCATGCTAAATTGCCCATAGTGTTCAGGGATGTACAGGTTGGGTGCATTAGTCAGGGGTTAAATGTAGAGGAATGGATCTGAAGGGTCGGTGTGGACCTGTTGGGCCAAAGGATCTGTTTCCACACTGTAGGGATTCTGTGACCTATCAGGCCTCCTTCCCTGAAAGTCACCCTTTTCTCTTGGGGTAGGGGTGGGGGTTCTGTTTGACTGTTCCAGCTGACCTCCCTCACCAATGCCACCTGCTGCTGGAGGTCCCATTACATAGCCAGAACAGCCCCAATATTTTTCATATCTCCAGGTGGTTGTAAGCTCTGGTTTTTATAGTGTTTTCACCACAGTTTCCATAGTCTTTTCACCATGAACAGCATTACATAAAATCCAAACCTATCCTCATATAATATTCTCACCCTGTTTTGCAAGGATCAGCAGGAAGCAATTAAGTCATATTTCTCTCACCATCTGATGTAGCAAGATCAGTTGTAGCAACTTCTGTTGCTGTCCTGGATGAAACTGGCCTCATTTCATATAAAGGCTGACTAATATCTGGAACATCCTTGTCACGTACTGGAGGAGTCTCCTTCCAATTTCTTTAATGTCCTCAATAGTTCAATGCACAATGAGCCAGGACATACTTTAACTGATGAGTGAACAGCAGCCTCCATTTATTTTACCCTTGTCCATTTATTTTCATGAAACTTTGCACTGAATGTTGCTGTGGCTGAGGGCACAGAGTCCTCCACTGGGCTTGTGGGAATTGTCTGAACAAGGTAAAAAGTAGTGTGCCTCTATAACTGATCAGATTGAAATATTCTGAATTGAACAATGGAGACCAGCGGAAGGCCTAACCTAGAATAGTGTGTTATTAGTGAAAATCAACATCCCGGGAGATACCATTGGCCAGAAACTGAAATGAATTTGCCACATACAAACTCTGGCTACAAAAGCAAGTTAGAGGCTAGAATTTCTGCTGCGAGCAACTCACCCATTATTACAACAAAGCCAGTCAAAATACACAAGTCAGGAGTGTTATGGTATACTTCTCAGTTGCCTGGATGGGTGCAGCTCCATCAACACTCAAGAAGCTTGACTCCCATCCAGGACAAAGCAGCCCATTTGACAGGGATCACATCTACCATCATCAATATTTCCTCCCTTGTTCACCATTGTACAGTAGCAGTAGGGTGTACCATCTACAAGATGCACTACAGTAACACACCAAGGTTCCTTTGACAGCACTTAAACTGGCATCCTCTACCATCTAAAAGGACTGGAGCAGCAGATGCATGGAAGTACCACCATCTGAAAGTTCCCCTCCAAGTTACATCATTCACCATTCTGACTTGGAACAATATCACTCTTACTTTACTGTTGTTGGGTCAAAATCCAGGAAATCCCTCCCTGCCATCACTGTGGGTCATTGTACAGTGTTTCAAGGCAGCTTGGGGTGCCTAGAACCTTTCAAAGGCATAAGGGAGAAATGTCTAAGGACTATGTCCAAATTATATAAGTGCTCCTTATTGGTCTTCCCTGTTATTAGGACATCATAGACAAATGGTGACCTGGGGTTGATGTTGGAAAATGTTCTCCATCGTCCGCTGAAAAATTGCATAAGCTGACAACACCCCAAATGGCAGTCTCATATATTGGTACAAACTCTTTTGGGTATTAATTGTAGCATACTTCTGGGAATCCTCATCGAACCGCAACTGCAAGTACACATGGATCAGCTTCATGAAGGACAGCTACCCTGCCAGTTTTGCGTATAAAAGTTTCTATGCAAGGGATGGAATATTTATCCAGCTGCGAAAAGCGGTTTATCATTTGTTTAAAATCCCCACAAAGGCGAATCGACCCGTCGGGCTTTACAATTGGTATGATCGGTGCTGCCCATTCTGCAAACTGGACTGGTTTGATGATTCTGTCGCGTTCCAGCCTTCTGAT
This sequence comes from Chiloscyllium plagiosum, assembly GCF_004010195.1. Lineage (NCBI taxonomy): Eukaryota > Metazoa > Chordata > Chondrichthyes > Orectolobiformes > Hemiscylliidae > Chiloscyllium > Chiloscyllium plagiosum. The sequence continues at coordinate 86,883,937 of NC_057718.1, forward strand.
TTCTGCCTCTACTTTTGCCTGTAAGGCTAATGGCACTGGGCAGGCCTTGCAGAATCATGGAATTGCTTCCTGGTCAACATGCAAGGCAGCCTTGAGTCCTTTGATTGTCTCAAGACCTTCCTGAAAAACATTCAGGTATTTAATAAGGACTTCACACAGGCAGCCATTTTCTCATCAAAAATTGCTGAGCAAATCTGGGTGAATTTTTTCTCAACCAATTGCGACCCATCAAGCTTGGACCCAAACCTTTTACTACAATCAATGGTAATTGAACCAGCTGCTTCTCATAAGAGACCGAAACCAAAGTTGTACCCTTAATCTGTAAAGAAAATCCCCAGTATACGTTCTCGGTCTAACTGACGTCTTGCACAAACTTAAAGGTTGGAGTCCCGAGTGAATTTTGTTGAAAACTGGTTCTGTGACCACCAAAACAGCCACGCCAGTATCGACCTCCATTAGAACTGGACAGCCATTGAACCAAACGTTTATTTTGACTGGCTCTGATTTGGATGTTGCTAAGCAATTTAACTGCTCCAAAACAGGTGTCGGTGGACCTTCCAGGGTGTGTACCTGGGTATATCCCCTTGAAACCTGTCTATGAGTTCTCTTACTCAATTTTCGTCTCACTGTCTCGAGTCTGCATGCCAGCAGTAATGACAATGGCTTGCCGGCCCAGATTCTGAAGAAACTTTAACCACTTTGCCCAGGCTTGGCTTTGTTCTGGGGTATTGCTCCAAGCTGACCTAGAATCTCTCTATTCAGTATATGTCCTGAGTGAGGCTATGTAGTTGCTTTCAAGTGGTGTCCCCATAGTTGGTCCAGTTGGACTGACGAGGGGGTCCATTTCTATTCACTTGCTACGTTTTGCAATGATAAAGCCTGTGTTGTACCTTCCTTAAGTCCAGTTGGTTACATTATTAATCCCATATATCCAACAGTCTCTCAGCATCTCATAAAGGGTTAAACTAAAGTCACATGCCTCTGCCAATTATCTTAACCTAGTCATAAAGCTGCAGGTCCACAAGCTGTCAGGGGAATTACTCCTTGCTTTTCATCTGCACCAATGTCATTTAACCTGAAAAAATAACTCGGTTCTTTCCACATACTGGACCCAGTCTTTGGCAGGATCAAACATCAAAATATCTGGTCTCTGACCTCACACACCCAACTTGCATTGCATGGGATTTGCTAACAAGCAATTGGGCGATAACTATTCACAAATCCCACAAAAACATTAAGCTACTTAAAGTAGAACTCCTGAGCAAACTACAAAATAGGCAGCCAAATGGCAACACCATGATGCAACTTCAATCATGAAAATATTTGTCACCAGCGATTTATTTTGTGCCTCATTTGCCCAATAGAATTTGCTTTTGCTCTGCCAATGTAAAATGTAGTCCATATATTCCTGGGCTTGACAGGAAAACTGGGAAACTTTGGAAAACTTTTCTCACTTATCATTCAGCCATTTTCTGGGAAAGTGTATACGAGTAGGGTAGTGAACTTCAATATTTACAAATATCAGGTGGCTTGTTACTTATTCATAACCCATGGATTACAATTGGATGCTATTGCTCCAATCTTGCTCTCAGGAAATAATCCAAAGTCCTACCTTCCATTAATTTCATTACTTTCTGGTTCCACTAGAAGTGGGCATTTTTCTTAGCTTTCCAGCATGAAAGAAAATATCAACCATTCCATTTTACAAACCACCAATATAGTTTGTATGAACCAATGAGTTGCATTTATGTATCTTTAGTACCTATAAGCCTATAGTACATTTGCCCTTGCGTAAACATCACAAGTCACTTCCCAAGAGCATTATCAAGTAGACTTTGACGCTGAGCCTCATAAAGAGATGCACGAGGGCCTGACAACCAAACTACTCGTTTTCTGAACCATTTTTTTCCTACTTTTCCACAGGTTGCAAGAGGATTGATGTGAAGCACTTGAGCTGGAGTGACGTGGAGTCTGCTATCGCTGTTGTCTTCTCCTGTTTAGGGATCCTAGCCACCATGTTTGTTACCCTTATCTTCGTGTTGTACAGGGACACTCCAGTAGTCAAGTCTTCGAGCCGCGAGCTCTGTTACATCATCCTGGCTGGCATCTTCCTGGGCTACATCTGTCCATTCACGTTGCTGGCTAAGCCAACCTTGGCCTCCTGCTACTTTCAGAGGATCCTGGTTGGGCTTGCTGCTGCCATGTGTTATTCTGCCTTAGTGACTAAAACCAACCGTATTGCTAGGATCCTGGCTGGCAGCAAAAAGAAGATCTGCACTCGCAAGCCAAGGTTCATGAGTGCTTGGGCTCAGTTGGTGATCGCTTCCATCTTGATCAGCGTCCAGTTGACCATAGTAGTCACACTGTTGATCCTCGAGCCCCCTACCCCTGTCCTCTCCTACCCCAGCATCAATGAGGTTTTCCTAATCTGCAACACAAGCAACCTGGGTGTTGTAGCCCCTCTAGGGTACAACGGGCTTCTCATCATGAGTTGCACCTACTACGCCTTCAAGACAAGGAACGTTCCTGCAAATTTCAATGAAGCCAAATACATAGCCTTCACCATGTACACAACCTGCATCATATGGCTGGCCTTTGTCCCCATCTACTTTGGCAGCAACTACAAAATTATCACCACCAGTTTCTCGGTCAGCTTAAGTGTGACAGTGGCTCTGGGCTGCATGTTCACTCCAAAGATCTACATCATCATCGCCAAGCCAGAGCGCAATGTCCGTAGCGCCTTCACCACCTCTGATGTCGTGCGCATGCATGTGGGCGATGGGAAAGCCGCCTGCCGATCTAACAGCCTGCTTGATATGTTTAAGAGGAAGAAAACTGTGTCTGGCAATGCAAGGTAAGCAGCTCCAGGTACGAACCGTTCTGTGCCCGGTAAGTGCCATGTGGAATCTTATGATTGACAATTGAGAGGGCCATACATTTCATACACGCAACCATCCCTTGCCATGCTCCGCTGAAGGTGTAACCTCTTTGGATAGCCTTCTGCTCTGGAGCTTCAATGAATGTACGGCACTGTAAGTGATTATTGTTCTGGATTGGTCATTCTAGAAGTTGAGAGGTCTAATCCCATCATGCTAAGTTAGGAAATTGGCATTTAAGCAATTGTCTAAAACTTACAGCTTATTTTAAAAACCCAGTTCTTTACCATTGTCTTCAACTATGGGACCCCATTTCTCCTACCTACTCATATGACCATAGTCCTTAATGCCCACTGAGGAGCAAGTTTGGTGCACACCTCAAAACGTAAATAGAGTCATAACGTTGTACAGCACAGAGACAGGCCCTTTGGTTCAACCAGTCCATGCCAATCATAATCCCAAAATAAATTAATCCCACCTGCCTGCAGTTGGCCCAAACTTTTCTTATTCATGGACTTAGCCAAATGCCTTTTAAATGTTCTAACTGTACCCACATCCACTGCTTCTTCTGGAAGTTCATTTCACATACAAGTCATTTTCTTAAAAAGAGTTGCTCCTCATTTTTTTAGTAATCTTTCTCCTCTCACCTTAGAAATACAACCCCCCCCCTCCCCCCAACTCATGAGTCATGAAATCCCAAACCCTAGGGAAAAGACCTACTATCCACCTTATCTTTAGCCTTCATGATTTTATGAATCTCTGTAAGGTCATCCCTTAACTTCCTATGCTCCAGTGAAAAAAGTCCCAGCCAATTCAGCCACTCCTTATGAATTCAACCCTCCAATCCCAACAACATCCAGGTAAATCTTCTCTGAACCCACTGTAGCTTAATATGACATGGCGATCAGAACTGGACACAATACTCCAGATGAGGCCTCAACAATGTCCTGTATAACCTGAACATGACACCCCAACTATACTCAAACGTCTGAGCAATGAAGACAAACATGCTAAATGCCTTATGACAAAATCAGTAGAATTTTACAGTGCAAACAAACTTCAATGTGGTCCCAGTGCCACTGGGAAAACACCGCATTTGTATGTATCTCTAGCGTCTGTGTCCCTATGAAACTCAAACCCTACCACCACTGATGTCTTTTCAAAATCCCAAGTAAGGTGCTCAATTTTAAATTTGTCTGATTAATGATCTCTAACCTGACTATTCCCTGTGGCAAAGTGATCCATGCTCCTGCAACCCCTCTGTGAACAAACTTCTCCTCATTTCTTTCTCTTGAAATCTATTTTGAATTAATAACATTTAGACCATTGCCTCCAAATCAGTACAAATACCTTTTACTTATTTTTTCACTCTAAGCTGCACAATTTAATGAAAAGTTGTTTCTCAAACTTCTTTACTGCTGTAGAAATAGTCCGTGTCTTACGTCTCACTGCATCAACAGCATATGGCAAGTAATCTTCACTTTGCCCATGGCTCTCCAAATGGAAAATTGCAAATGATTTCTCTATATCCATTGCTTTTGGGTGAGGCTCCACACTAGCAGGAGAATGCTTGTCCTTTAACAACCACACTACCACTCTATCCCGAAACATGTTGCATTGACATTGCTAAGTTGTTCTATCCATAGCATGATAAGACTTGCATTTTGGCTAGATAAAGTTGATGAGGACTCTGACAGTCCATCATTTCTTTGCCCAAGTCCCACTTAAATTATGTGACAGCTTTAACCATTTCTATCTGTTCCACAATCATTTTCTCCAACATTGTGACAAGCTGGATCTTTCTTCTTTGACACTGTTTCAATTTTTAGCCAGTTAATTTTCTCCCCTTTTCAGTTCTTTAACTGTGAACAACTCATTGCCTGATACTCAAATACAAGTTGTCAACTTTCAGAATTGTCCCCAGTTTCCCACTGTGGGCCACATACAGCAAGTGTCATATGCACACACAAAGTTTTCAGCAGAGTGACACAGTCTGCTATTAACGCTTTCATGCCATAGTTAGAAAGATTTCTCTGAATGTGCTTTACAACACTCAAACATTTGAGCAGAATAAGTGCCAATGGTGTGCATGAGAATAAGGGAAAGGTCTGACTCAAATTCCCCTCAGTTGAACCTGCACCTTTACCGACATTCACATTTACTGGTGATCCATGTCCAGTTCCTATAGACTTCAATAGTCCTTTCGCTAACTCTCATGTATAGAGAAAATTACAAGAGAGTGATCATAACCAGCCTTGTATATTCACACTCTGTGAAATAAAGCACCTTTGCTGGTCATTATCTGATCTCACTTTACCTACCGTTCTCTCAGTCCAACTTTGGAAAACATAATGGAGAGATGATGTACAGAAGACATGAATATCCGGTACGCATCACAATGGGGAAGTATTCATGCACCCTCGGTTATATTATTAGATGGCACGATGTGCATATTCTGGGCTTTCCCCAAAATGAGAGTCACTCAGGCCACTTCCAAGTGACAAATGCACTTTCTCAAGAGTAAGGGAAACATTGAGAGAGTAATCCATACCACAGCAGAGCTAAGATGTTTGGAGCAGCATGGTGGCTCAGTGGTTAGCTCTGCTGCCTCAAAGTGCCAGAGACCTGGCTTCGATTCCAGCCTCAGGCAACTGTCTGTGTCGAGTTTGCACATTCTTCCCGTGTCTGCGTGGGTTTCCTCCGAGTGCTCCAGTTTCCTCCCACAATCCAAAGATGTGCAGGTTAGGCAAATTGGCCATGCTACATTGCCCATTGTGTTCAGGAATGTGTAGTCAAGAGTAACTGTAGAGTAATAGGGTCGGGGAATGAGTCTGGTTGGATTACTGTTCAGAGGATTGATGTGGACATGTTGCGTCGAAGGGCCTGTTTCCACACTGTAGCGATTCTATGACTTCTAAGGTGCAAGCTGCAACTTACAACTGAAAGACTTGGCAAACTGACATTTCATTAAAATGTATCAACCTAAATAATGACACATGGCCAGTTACTGCCGCATCATACAAACTGCAGCTTGATTTGACACCAGCATGTATTTCTTCTTGAGGTGGTAACCTCCTGAGAAAAATTTCTTTGCTTACATAATAAATTTGTACACAACGCAAAGAAGAAGTGGAATTGGAGCAGGTCATAAATCAATGGCTTTTGATGCTCTTTGCGGAGAATACTCTTGGACATCCTTCCATACAAGAACATAGAAGCAATAGGGGAAAAGTAATGATGTGGAAATCTCCCAAAGTCAGGAGAAGTACCATCCTACTCCATGTCATATTTACCTTCTCACTCAAAAAAGATGTAAGTGTCAGGTAACACTGGCACGGCTTGAAGATTACAACCAGCATTCCTTCGGTTGTTCCTTTTCTAACATTGTAGAACTGGAAGAGTCTTCCAGCACCGTCAGTGGCCCAGGAGGAGACATCCTCTCAAGAACCCAATGTCTCTCTCAGAAGTAGCTTTAAGCACCAACATAGCTATACACATCCTGCTATTGAGCTGTAAGAGGTAACACTAAGTAGAATCTTACAGACCAGAAAAAAGCCTTCAGTGCAGCAAGATGGTGTTGGCTTATTAACAGAGATATCGAATTAGTGCCACTCCCTACTCTTCTCCTATGGCCCTGTTAACTTCACCTTTTCACCAATTCCCTTTTGAAAATCAATATTGAATTTGCTACCATCACCCATTCAGGCTATACCTTCTATCCTACAAGATAATGGTTCTGAAAGATTTCATATTGAATCTGCTACCATCACCCATTCAAGGCAATGCTTTCTGTCTTATAAGGTAATGGTTCTGAAAGATATCATATTAAAGCTGCATGAAGCTCTACCCAATCTGATGATGTCACATAGTCGCTGGGTGATGAAGAAGAATCCAGTATAAGGTCCTGAGAAAGACAGGTGTATCATCTCTGGCTCCTGACTAGTTCGACCTGACGACAATGTAACTCATGCCCATTGCTATCATGGAATAAACTATATCTTGCTAAGTATGGCTGGTGCTTCTTTTCAATAAGACTTACATTGTACCAGTGCTAATTTGGGTAGGCCCTAATACTCAGAGAAATGAGGATTGGTGGCAGTACTTTACCCCAACCACAAGCCACTAATGGTTTGAAACCTTCATCCCTCCTCTTCATCTCCAGTTTGTTTCTTTTACCAATTGGTCAAATATCTGCCCAATGATTATCATCTTCCTGATGTGGAGGCACCAGTGTTGGACTGCTCAGGAGTCCGATAACACCAGGTTATAGTCCAACAGGTTTATTTAAAATCACAAGCTTTTGGAGCGATTCTTTGGGTGAAGCAAAAGAGAAGCACACAGGCACAGAATGTACAGGCAGAGAGACCAATGGGCAGAGAGATCAAAAGATTGCACAAATGGTATGGGTGGAGTGTCAACAGGCTGAATAGCAGGTCTCTGCAGGTGATCGAGAGTGCCAGATGGTGTGAGTAAAGTGTCAATAACAAGTGAAGGGATGACCTACAATCTGAGTAAATGAAGTTAAAAATCACATAGCACCAGGTTATAGGCCAATGGGTTTATTATGAAGTACTAGCTTTTGGAGCACTGCTCCTTCATCAGGTGAGACAGGGTTATAAGACACAGAATTTATAACAAAAGATTTCAGTGTCATGCAATTGAAATGATATATTGATTCAATAAAGTGCTGCAACATGACCCAAGGTCTTGGTTGAGGCTGTCTTCATGGGTACGGAACTTGGCTATCAGTTTCCGCTTGGCAATTCTATATTATTGTGTATCTTGAAGGCTGCCTTGGAGAATGTTTACCCGAAGATCGGGGGCTGAATGTCCTTGATAGTTGAAGCATTCTCCATCTGGGAGAGAACATTCCTGTCTGATAATTGTTGTCCATTCATCCATTGTTGTTGCATCTGTATGGTCTCACCAATATACCATGCCTTGGAGCATCCTTGCCTGCAGCATTTATGAGGTAGACAACATTAGGGTAACATGGTGGCTCAGTGGTTGCACTGCTGCCTTACAGTACGAGGGACCCAGGTTCAATTCCAGCCTCAGGCGACTGTCTGTGTGGAGTTTGCACATACTCCCAGTGTCTGCATGGTTTTCCTCTGGGTGCTCTGGTTTCCTACCACAGTCCAAAGATGTGCAGGTTAGGTGACTTGGCCATGCTAAATTGTTCATCATGTTACCTGCATTAGTCAGAGGGAACTGGGTCTGGGTGGGTTACTCTTCAGAGGGTTGGTGTGGACTTGTTAGGCAGATGGGCCTGTTTCCATGTCATAGGGAATCTAATCTGAAAAAAAATTGGCCAAGTCACGTGACTATCTGCCATGTACATGGTGGGTGATGTTCCCACATGTGATGGTAGTATCCATACCGATGATCTGACATGTCTTGCAGCTGTTACTGTGGCAGGGTTGTGTGGTGTTGTGGTCGATGTTATTCTGAAGGCTGGGTAGTTTGCTGCAAACAATGGTCTGTTTCAGGTTTAGCGGCTGTTTGAAGGTGAGAAGTGAATGTGTAGGGATGATCTTGGCAAGATGGTCATTATCATCTATGACAGGCTGAAGGCTGTGAAGAACATGGCGTAGTCTCTCTGCTCTGGGGGAGTACTGAACAACGAAGGAGACTCTATCATTCATGACCTGTATCTGTCTTTTAAGGAGGTCATTGTGGCTTTTTGCTGTGGCATGTCAGAACTAGCAATCAATGAGTTGAGCATTGAAGCCTATTCTTATGAGAGTGTGCCTGATCTGAGCAAATCCTGTGTATGTGCAGGGCTTGTCCATGGTATAACATGTTGAGGGTGGAAGCTAGAAAAGTGTAGCATCGTGAGGGTATCTGTGGGATGGAGATGGAGTGAGGTACTGAAGTGTCCATCCTTGATGGAGATGCGTGTGTCCAAGCATGAGATTGATTCTGAAAGGTAGTCCATGATAAGACTGATGGTGAGATAAATCTTGTTGATATTGCTATGCAATTGATACAGTGATTGCTCACCAAGAGTCTAAAGGAAGAAAATGTCATCAATGTATCCGGTGTATAGTGTTGGTTGGAGGTCCTGCACAGCAAAGAAGTCTTGTTCGAACATGTGCATGAAAATGATGGCATATTGGGGTGAAACTTTGGTCCCCATGGCTGTGTCTGGATGAAGAACTGGTTGTCAAAGGTGAAGAAGTTGTGATTGAGGATGAGGCGGATGAGTTGTAGGATGGTGCCTGGAGATTGGCAGTTGTTGGTATTGAATACTGAGGCTAATTGCAGCGATGCCGTTATCATGGGGGATGCTGGTGTAGAGTGCTGAAACCTCTATTGTGATGAAGAATGATCCTGTTTTGAGTGGTCCATGGGTGCTGTGTTTCTGTAAGAAGTCTCAAGTGTAGTGACAGAAGCTGGGGGATCCTTGTACAATGGTTTATTGTCCTGTTTAGATACTATCACCTTGATAGATTGTTATGATCTCTCTACCTTAATTAGTTTTGTAGAGCTTTGGATTACTTATTACTTTGGTTAGACCCTCGGCATGCGACTCTTATAATTATTATGTTATCCCAGTCACCTTATTTTTGTTTTTTTGTAATTATCTTTCTGCCTCATTTAATCAGATTATAGGTCATCCCTTCACTTGTTAATCAGCTGTTGACACTTTACTCATACTGTCTGTCACTCTTGATCACCTGCAAAGACCTATTATTCAGCTTGTCGACACTCCACTCAATTGTATGATCTTTTGACCTCTCTGCAGATTGGTCTCTCTGCCTATAAATTCTGTGTCTGTGTGCATCTCTCCCACTTAACCTGATGAAGGGGTAATGCTCCAAAAGCTTGTAATTTCAAATAAACCTGGTAAACTCTAACCTGGGGTTGTGTGACTTCTGACCTTGTCATCTTCCTGCCAGTGGAAACAGGCTCTTTTTATTTACTTAACAGGATACTTCACAGAATTACCAGTGCTAGTTAGACATTTTCCTGGCGGTTTCATTGCATAACCTACCACAGTCAGTTACCCCATCTCCAATTTTATTTAATGTCAAAGCAAACAAACACGAAGGCATTAAACAGGAAATCAGAGTCTCAAGCAGTAGAGTAATACAATAATAAAATAATAAAGAACACCTTTAATTATGTGTAACTTTTAATCTGAATGTAGATTGGGCTAATCAAATCAGTAACAATGTCATAGAGGAGGAATTCCTGGAGTGTGCATGAGATTATTTTTCTGGATCAATACATTGGTGAACCAACTGTACACAGATCATTTTGGACTCTGCATTGCATAATGAAGAAGAAATAATTGGCAGTCTAGCTATGCAAGACTGCTTAGGAAAGAGTGACCATAATATGACAGAATTCTTCATTCAGGTGGAGAGTGATGTAGTTGATTTTGAGACCTGGGTCCTGAAATTAAATAAAGGGACCTACGATGGAATGAGGTGCAAGCTGGCGATGATAAACTGGGAAATGGTGCTTAAAAGGAATGACGGTGGATTGCCAATGGAGGAACTGCAATGATTGTTCATTCCTGTCTGGACAAAAATACAATGGGAAAGGTGACCCAACAAAGAACATTAAGGACAGTATTAGATTCAAGGATATGCATAAAAATTGACCAAAAAATGCAGCAGACGTAAGGATTGGGAGCAGTTTGGACTTCAGCAAAGGAGGACAAAGGAATTGATGAAGAGGTTGGCAAATAGGTTTCGAAATTAAGCTTGTGGAGAACATCCAAACTGATTGTATAAGCTTCTATAGGTAGGTAAACAGAAAACAGATTAGTGAAGACAAATGTAGGTCCCTTACAGTCAAAAAAATAAGTTATCATGGGGTTCAAAGAGATGGCAAACCAATTAAATATATATTTTGGTTCCGTCTTCACAAAGGATGGCACATATAGTGTCCCACAAATGTTGGAGACCACAGGAAATCAGTATTCATAGGGAAACTTTGTTGGGGAAATTGATGGGTTTGAGGGTAATAAATCCCCAAAGTCTAATAATCAACACCCCAGAATACTTAATTAATATGTTCAGAAATTATGGATATATTAGTGGTTATGTTTCAAAATTCTACAGATTCTAGATTCTTATGGGTTAAAACATGGCTAAAAAAAAATTTTAAAAGAGGTAGAGAGCAAACAGGGAATTATAGACCAGTTAGTTTGACATCAGTAGTGGGGAAATGTTAATGACCATTTAAAATATTTCATAGCAGAGCATGTGGAAAACAGCAACAAGATCAGACAGAGTCAGCATTGGTTTACAAAAGGGAAATCACGCTGAACAAATATGCTGGAAATTGTCAAGGATGTAACTAATATAGTTGATAAGGGGAGAGCAGTGGATGTGGTTTACTTGGACTTGCAGAAGACATTTAATAAGAGATTAGTTTGTAAAATTAAAGAGCATGGATTTGGGGATGGTGTACTGCCATTTATAGAAAACTGGGTGGCAGACAGGCAACAAAGAATAGGAATAAACCGGTTTTTTTCTGAGTGCCAGGCAGTCCCCAGTAGCCTGGACACCAGTCACTCACAATATATATTAATTATTTAGGTGACAGAATTAAGATAATATCTCCATGTTTACAAACAATATAAAGGTGGGTGGGACAGCGAGCTGTGAGGAGGATGCAGAGATGCGTCAGTGTGGTTTAGACAAGTTGAGTAGAGTCGACAAATGCATGTCAGGTGAAGTACAATATGGATAAATGTGAGGTTGTCCACTTTAGTAGCAAAAACAGGAAGTTGAGAGGATTCGAGTACAGGAGTGGGGAAGTCTTGCTGCAATTGTACGGCCTTGGTAAGATCACACCTGTGGTAATGTAAACAGTTTTAGTCTCCTTTTCTGAGGATGTTTCAGCTACAGAGGGAGTTTAACAACTATTTACCAGACTAATTTCTGGGATGCAGGACTGATCTACGAAGAGAGATTATGTTCACTGGGGTTTGAAATAATTAAGAGAGTCATGTAAAAACCCATAAAATTCTAACAGGAGTAGACCAGACACATGTCAGAAACTTGGGAGCTCAGAACCGGGATCACAATTTAAGGATATGGAGTGGACCCTTTAGGACTCAGATGAGGAGAAATGTCTTCATCCAGAGAATGGTGAGCCTGTGGAGTTCTCTGTCACAGAAAGTGGCTGAGGTCCAAACCTTCAGTGTTTTCAAGAAGGAGTTAGATATAGTCCTTATGTCTAAAGGGATCAAAGAGCATAGAGAGAAAACAGGAACAGGGTATTGAGTTGGCTGATCAGCCATGAGTGTACTGAATGGCTGAGCAGACTCAAAGGGTAAAATGTCCTGCCCCTGTCCCTATTTTCTATGTTTCTAAACCAATTCAACAAAAGCGAATAAGGCACATAAAACATTTTAATGCCTCTGTAGGATTTTTCTCCTGGATTGCTCCCAGTCATACTCTGGAGACTAGTCTTTAACTCCTGGAGACTTCAGAACAACCCTGGAGGGTTGGCACCCCCAGAGCTGAATGAATCACAGTGCGTAGTCAGCAGAACCAAGTAATGGTGCCAGAGGAGCAGCAGGTTCCTGATCCCTAACTCAGAGGGTTCAATTATGAAGACAGGTTGCTTGAAGTTTGCAGCCTACATGTGAAATGCAGAGGAGTGAGAATTTCTGAGTTTTGTATTGTACCCATTGTACGTTTTTAACTTGTCTTGTATTTCCTTGCATTTAAATGGAAAAGGTTGATATACTCCAGCTGTTTAAAATATTGTACGTATTCAATCAGATAAATGAAAAAATATTTTCTCTGATGGAACAATATAGAACAAAGGGCAAACAAAATTAAAATTGGTTCTAGGCTATGCAATAATAAATTCAGGAAACACTTTTTTTAAAAAAACACCAGAAGATGAATGAAATGCTGGATGTCTCTTCGCACCTGCCACCCCTTTCCGCCTTCCGCAAAGACCGTTCCCCAATCCATGCACCCTAACATCCCCCAGAAAAGCTGTTCTGCCTCAAACCAGCAAGGTTGAAATGTGAAGTTGCTAGATTTTTGATGGAAAGTGTATCAATTGATATTGTATCAGTGTGGATAAATGGAGTTAAGAAAACTATCAGTCATGATCTAATTGAACATCAGATTGGGCTTGAAGAGCTGAATTGCCTCCTTTATCTGATGAAAGTCATACTGCTTTCATTAATGGCCTTGGGAAAGGTAGCAGAATGACAACTGACCCAGTTCTGCCAGACTTCTGGTGTTTTTCAATGGGAGGGGATGACTGTTCTTGCCGTGTTGATATTAGTTTTTTATATGAAAGTATCAATCCACATTTTCAAAAAAGAACTAAAATTTCAAACAAGACAATTTAAAACTGTGGTAAGATGTATTGGCCTGTTCTTATCTGAATGACGCTAAAGAGTGGTTTAGAAATGGGAAATGTTGAAGTCAGTTACCAGCAGCAGCATGAAATGGACTTTTGGCAAATTTAGTCTCACACACACACTTTCAGAATTCTGTACAGATGCTGGAAGACCATGTTCATGTAAACCCTCCTTTCCCATCAATGAGAAGATGGCCCCATCAGAACAGCTTGTTTTAAAAGCCAAGGGAGCATCTTGTACAATTAATGAGAGTTTCCTTCCTACCCATCCTATGTCATAAAGGGCTACAGAATTAGGAAGTACAGTGTGGACTGACAATCCAGAAAATGAGGGCAAGTCTCATTGCAACACTTTGAGAATTTATTTACGAGCAGCAGTAAATCATTCAGCCCTTGAGCCAACTGCACTATTCAAGGCAATCATGGCTGATCTGTATCGCCACTCCATTTACCCACCTTATTTCATGGCCCTGAATACTTTTACACAGCAAAAATTGCTATTTCCCAGGTCTTGCTGCATTTTCGAAAGGAAGAATGGCACTATCCTTTCATGTAAAGAAGTGATTCCTGACATCACATCAGAATGATCTCGTTCAATTTTTAAGGTGCCCATGTTCTGGACTCCCCAAATGTGAATTCAGGTTGAAAAAAGTCTTAATCAAAAGTTAGCACTAGTAGAAGTGTTGGTAAAACTGTTATAAAGCCAGCCACTTGCTGATATGCTTTAGGGGAGGAACCCTGTTATCTTCACCTAGCTTTGCATATATGTGACTCTGACGCATCGTTGGCTACTTTTCTGAAGCCGCTGAAAAAGCGAATTATGTAAAGCAACAAATAGTGTCCTTGCCAGTGAAGCCCACATCCTGAGAGTGATTTTTATCTTTAAAAAAAACAAAAATATTAGTCTTTAAGAAATCTGCTAAGGGAAGACAATTCTATACCTATGAGCACCAGTAAAATTTCGACAAACGAGTAAGTCATTTTGATGTTTTCTTCATCCTTTCAAGCTGTTTCACAAAGAGAAATAAGAAAATGTTTCAATTATAGTAGCAGAAGGTGACCCAGATTTCAACCTACAACAATAGAAGCAGCCCAAGGGATGCACAGCACAAATGGGAACACCCTCGGATGCATGAACTACTTAGAATTCCCAAATGAATATGGAAAGTTTTATGTGCAACAGCTCTTGAAGAACAAAATTATTTTTATATATAATATTTTTCATTACCTTAGGACATCTAGCTTTAAAGCTAGAGAAATGTTTTATAGTGGTCACTACACTGTTATAATGTAACAATCACGACAACCAATTTGTACGCAGATATCTATCACAATCAGTCATGGGGTAGACAGACCAATCATCTGTTTTAGAGATGATTGACCAGGATGGCAGGGAAAATTTCCCCCTTGGCTACTCTAAAATAATTTCATCACACCTTTCACATCCACCTGAGAGGGCAAAGACATTTAGTTTGATGTCTGACTGGAAAAGAGGGCATCTCCAGCAGTGCAGCATCCCTGCAGTACTGCATTGGAGTGTCAACTTGGATTATATACTCAAGCCTCAGGTGCAAGATTTGAACCCATGACTATTTGAAGCAAGAGTGTTACCATTGATCCAATGGCTGACACCTAACTGTTTCAGAAGGAGGTTGTTTGAGGCAGCATTTTTACATTTTATTTTTGACTGCTTTCTTAGGAATGGAGAAGGCTGCAATGCTATGCCACTCAACTGGCACTTACATCACTACCTTCAGTCTTCCAAGCATAGCTACACGCAGGTCAAAGGTTGTAGAGAAATTAAGAGTTAATAGAGCACAAATGAGCAAAATAAAGTGGCTGCAGAGGTCCAGGTTGCTACTGGCCAGAGGTTCCTATCATTGATTCAGCACCAAGGGGTTCATACCTTCCAGCCTCGGGCAACTGTCTGTGTGGAGTTTGCACATTCTCCCCGTGTTTGCGTGGGTTTCCTCTGGGTGCTCCGGTTTCCTCCCACAGTCCAAAGATGCGCAGGTCAGGTGAATTGGCTATGATAAATTGCCCATAGTGTTAGGTGCATTAGTCAGAGGGAAATGGGTCAGGGTGAGTTACTCTTTGAAGGGTCGGTGTAGACCGGTTGGGCCAAAGGCCTGTTTCCACACTGTAGGGAATCTAATCTAATCAAACATGGGAAAGGTGCTGGCTTTAGTGGTATTATTATCAGACCTCCTAATCCAGAAACTCAGTTAATGCTCTGGGAACCTGGGTTAAGACCCTACCATGGCAGACAGTGCAGTTTGAATTCAATTTTTAAAAAGGTCTAGGGAAAGTAAGAATCTACTGATGACCATAAAACCATTGTCAATTGTTAGAAAGGCCCACCTGGCTCCCTAATGTCCTTCAGGGAAATAAATCTGCCATCCTCATCTGGTCTGGCCTACATTTAACTCCAAACCCACAGCAATGCGGTGGAATCTCAAATGCCCTCTGAAATGGTCTAGCCAGAGAATTTAAGAGCGGGAAGGTTATACTGGAACAGTATAAGAAATCCGTTAGGCCACAGCTGGATTATTGTATGCAAACCACATTATGGGAGGGATGTGATTGTACCAGAGAGGGTGCAGAGGAGATTTACCAGAATGTTGCCTGCAGAGTTTCAGTTGTGAAGAGAGATTGGATAGACTAAGGTTGTTTTCCTTACAGCAGAGGAGTTTTAAAATTTATAATTATTAGAAAGGATAAATAGGAAGAAACTTTCCCCTTTGATGGAGGGAACAATGACCAGGGACATAGATTTAAGGTACGGGAAAGAAGGTTTCAAGGAATGTCAGAAAACACTTTTTCACCCAGAGATTAGTGGGAATCTGGGACTCAATGCCTGTAAGAGTGGTAAAGGCAGAAACCCTGTTACCATTTAAGAAGTATTTAGATGTGCCAAGGCATTCAAGGCCACGGACCAAGTGCCATTAGATTAGAATAACAGTGTGGGCATGATGGGCCAAAGGGCTGTAGATCTCTATGACTATGAAAACTAGCCTCAATAATGGTGACTATCAAACCATTGTTGATTGTCATAAAAACCCATCTGATTCACTAATGTCCTTTAGGAAAGGAAATCTGCTGCCTTTACTTGATCTGGCCTACATGTGACTCCAGACCTTCAGCCATGTGGATAATTCTAAACTTCCCTCTGAAATGGTCTAGTAAGACTGTCAGTTCAAGAGCAATTAGGGACGGGCAATAAATGTGGTCTTGCCAGTGACATCCACATCCCATTAATGAATAAAAATATGGAGAGCAAAGCCCCCCAGAAACTGGTAAACATAACGTGGGCATCTCAGAAATGCCCCTATTAATATGATGAGCTGTCTTGATCCAGACTGTCTGTTTTCTTGGCCAATTTCAGCGTGCTGGGAGATCAGAGGGGGACAGTCTGGCAGCTGGAATTCAAAGGCCTCACATCTGCCATAAGTTCATCACTGTCAGGACAGTGACATGTCTGAAGTAAGCAGGGTATCGAGGTGATATCACGTGCATCAGACACCTCCCAGGAAATGAATCGGCCAACAATCAATAGGCAATACCAAACCGCAGCACCAGACAATGACAGAGTCACCTATAGGTCCTTTGTGGTCTCTACTCCACAGGAGGCTGGGAGCCATCAAAAGTAATATCAGCACGCCATTGGCAAAACCATGAGACTAAGTAGCACACTTAATGATTATCTGAGGTTGTTTCGTCATTGGCTATAATGGAGCCAGAGCCTAGGAAAAGCTGATATTTGGTCAAATACATGAAGAACTGCATTTATCTAGTGCCTTTCAGGACATAGGAGTGACATAAAGAATTTCACCACCTATGAAGTGCCAATGTTGTCACATGGGAAGCATAGCTGCCAATTTGCACAAAGCAAGATCTCATGAAAATGAGACAATGACCTGATAATTTCCTTTATTGATGTTAAATATTGGCCAGAACACAAAGATATTAAATAATTTCCTCAGTAGTGGCAAGGCATTTTCTATGTTTACCCAAGAGGGCAGGCAGAGGGTTGAAATAACTCTTCAGAGGCCAGCATCCCATCACCAATCACTTTTGTTTACAAAAGGTTAGCACTTGACAATAGCACTGCCTCCCGCTGAGTCAGGCATTGAGGACCTCAATATCCCTGACAGCAATCCTTTCTTTTGTCAGCCAAGGCTCCCTGATTGGACCAGATTAACAGCCCCCATCAGGGAACTCATATTCTATGAGTTCCAGCTGGCTGACCTTGTTATATTCAGTACAATCCCCCCCCCCCCAGTCCACAGACACGAGGTGGTCTGATTGAATAAGAGCCTCCCGAGGCACTTTAACACTGGGTCAGGGACGTACAACTCAGAATCCAACACGTGAGACATGTGATAAATGAGAGTTCGCCTCTTGGACTTGGAGCATCTTCACTCCCTTCTTCCAGAGGCAGAAGCATCAAGGCGACTACTTCCGTAATGTCTGTCTCTGATTCAGAGGACTCGACAATGTTTGATGGAGAGGGTGAATCTTCGGCTTGCTGAAGTATTTCTGAAGGCTTCAGGAACAGGACACATTTTGCTCCCACGCAGTCTGTGAACTTGCAGTTTTCAAATGGTCCCCATGCTTATTCAGGGCAGTTGTACCCTACTCAAACTTTATAAGTCACTGATACTGATCTTGCATCGACCATACCTCTGATCCAGTTGGGACCATTTCCATCATTTGTGCATCAAATCTTGTCCCCTGTATCAAGCTGTCTCTCTCGCTTGGCAGAGTATTGGATTTGGTACTGGAGTTCCTGATGCTGTTTCAGCACTATTGTTCATCCCTCCCCCCTTACCCCCACAGACCAGGAGGATCAGACCTGGCTTGTTGCAGAGTCGTCTCCCCATTAGCAACTCTGCCTGTGCTATCACTGTAGTTGCATGAGGGGTGGTCCTATAATAAAAAAGAATCATGATAACTGGTACCTAATGAGGCAGTAGGCTGTTTCTTCAGTCCTATCTTCAAACTATGGATGCTCTTTCTTCCAGGCCATTGGATGATAGATGGCATGGAACTGTCTGAATATCTCGAATCCCATTCAACGTTAAAAAAATACCCAAATTCCCTGCTATTATCTGTAACCAATACCTTTGGGACTCAACGTGTCGCAAAAGATGTGCACAATTTTTCTATCGTTGCTCCAGTGTTTTACAAATAGACCCTATGCATATCCAACTACTGTGTCTATAATGATTAAGAACATTGAACGCATGAAAAGACCTGCATAATTGACGTGTAACTGAGTCCAAGGTCTACCCAGCTATTCCCATGATGTGGGGGAATTGCTATTGGTAACTTTTGCCCTTGTTGACACTGTGGGCACTGCTCCCCCAACACAGCTCTGTTCGCATCCAAGCCTGGCCACCAGGCATAACTCCCTCATCAATATCTTCATGATGGAGTCCAGCCAATACTTAACAGCAGCCTTTGCTCAGGACAATCACACTCATTCCCTATAACGATATGCCATCCTCTACCACGAGCTGGTCTCCCCAGATCCATAAAGGTTTTAATTCTAGCTGCGACAGCCTTTTGGTTTCCCTGATTAATACTAATTGTTTCAGTTTTAAAAGGACTGGACCTTGCTGCATCCAAAATCTCATATTGTCAGCTGTGTGATATTATAGCGTGTCCAGAAAATTCAATATTATAACTGACCCGCTACCTGGCCTCCTGGACAGTGTTCTAATTTTTAATTAGAAGCACTTAGTATTAGAATGCTGAATGCAGCCTGAAGCTATGGGCAGCACTGCTTTGTCCTCTTTGAGAAACTAAATATAGGTTTGTGCTCTGAGATTATCAAACATTTTCACCCGTAAAGGTATTGATGGAACTTTTTGACTCCAAATGTGACTGTCAGTCCTTCTTTTTCTACTTGGGCGTATACAATCTGCATTAGCCAAGGTTTTGGATGCATAAGTATTCCTCTCCAGTGGGCTTCCTATGAGCTCATACCATTCCAATGCCATATGGGGAGGCTCCTCACGTGTCAATACCAGATCTTTCTTGGGATCATGCTGTGCCAGCACATTAGAGGATGATAGTGGGCGGCACGGTGGCAAAGTGGGCGGCACGGTGGCACAGTGGTTAGCACTGCTGCCTCACAGCGCTAGAGACCTGGGTTCAATTCCCGACTCAGGCGACTGACTGTGTGGAATTTGCACATTCTCCCCGAGGGGAATGGGTGGGTTGCGCTTCGGCGGGTCAGTGTGGACTTGTTGGGATGAAGGGCCTGTTTCGACACTGTAAGTAATCTAATCTAATAGTTACTTCTGTACTTCATCGAAAGCTAGGGCCCGTCAGTAAGATGATTTCCAAGGCTGAGCCTTTTTTAGCAGTTGATGCAATGGTGCAAGGTTGTAAATGAACTTTCTGTAATCATTTACCAGGCCTAGATATTACCTCAGCTCATTCACAGATGAGGGAGCCAGGGCACCTTTGATCAGCCCAGTCTGGTTGGCCCTGGATCCCAAGTAGGTCACTTGAGGGGCCTGGAACACACATTTTCCCTTCTAAGGTGTACGCGTGCCTCAGAAAAATATCTTCGGACAATATCCAAGTTCTCTAAGTGTTCCTTATTAATTTTCCCTGCTGTCAGGACATCATCCAGGTAAATGTTGACCTGAGATAGACCTTGCAAAATGTTCTCCATCATCCAATGAAAAATTGAAAATGCTGAAGATATGCCAAATGGCAGTCTTGTATATCAGTATGAGCTCTAATGGGTTTCATTTGTAGCCTACTTCTGAGAATCCTGGTCTAAATCTAATTGCAAGTATGCACAGCTCATGTCCAGCTTTATGTAAGATAAGCCTCCTACCAGCTAAAACAGCTGCACTCCCTCACTATGAGTGCCAGCTTAGATTGTGTACTCATATCTCTGGCACAGGACTTGGACTCTCAATTTTGTCATTCAAAAGGAATTCCTGAGTGTATTTGGACAGTATATTCTGCAGATATTTTTTAAATGGTAATACAGGCACTCTCTATATCAGTGTCTGGTACCGTAATCTGCCAGGCTATTCTGTGCAGCCAGATTCCGCGTTCTCACTTACCATTTTTCTGGCTGCTATGTGGCTGCAGAATGCTGCAGCTCTTCTTGTTCCATGTATCGGTCTCCTTCGAGAATGAAAGCTATAAGGCTTATGTTTGTTGAGACCTTGTGAGAAGAGCTATGTGGGTATACAACCCCCAATCTCTCACAGCGTTGGGAATTCATCTTCATTACCCAACGGCATTCCCTGATGGCAGAATAGGCTCTTGCAATTTGCATTTATACAGTGCCTGTCACGACCTCAGGACATCTTGAAATGCCTTCCATCCACTGAAATGCTTTTGAAACGTAGTCACTACATTTATGTAGGAAGAAACAGATGAGAGTATGTGTACAACAGGATTCCACAACAGTATTGTAGCAATTATCATAGATATCTTTTTCTCACTATTCAGAGATAAGTATGGGCCAGCAGGGTAAGGAATGATTTCGTACCCTGCTTTAAAATAGAAGCATGGGATCTTTTTGCATTCACTTGATTGTCTCAAAGGTATCCGAGAAAGATTGTGCCAAGGCTTGATGATGGTAGACTTGGTTTCCCAGGAAACCACCCTCCTTTTAAAAATAAGGCGAGCATCAAGCAGAAGCATTGTGTAAGGATGGAGGCATTGACTTGCTCGATTTGGTGCTGGTGATCAGAATTGAGACTACCATACCAAAGACAAAGTGAAGGTGTTTCTGTATTCTGCATAACGCCCAAATACCATATGAATGCAATAAACAACACACACAAACACAAAGCAGGTTATACTGTATAGCCCCTTCATCCTGCTGTTCCTCAGACTTAGACTGTACATTAGCACCTCCATGAGATGCAAATTGTTGACCCCTTCCCCCTCATCCTTTGTGACAGTCGAAGGTTCACTGTTCAATGGATGCTAATGGCTGGTACATCTTGCTAAGTGTCTTACTTCTGCAGTAAGTAGTAGAGCACCAATGATGACTTCCGGAAAGACCTTAGCCTATTAAGGAACTGCTACTGAATCAGCCTCAAGTAGCTCAAGTAGCAGTGTCAAGACAGTACACAAAATGAGTAGTGAGTAATAGCAACATAAGAACAGGAGTAGGCCAATCAGCCCCTCAAGCTTGTTCTACCATTCAATGAGATTGCAGTTTATGGCCTAACTCCATATAGACTCATAGAGGCAGAGAGAGGTACAGCACAGAAACACCCCTTTCGGTCCAACTTGTCCATGCCGATCAGATATCCTAAATTAATCTAGTCCCATTTACCCGCACTTGGCCCATATTCCTCTAAACCCTTCCTAATCATACACCCATCCAGATGCCTTTTAAATAATACGCTCCAGGGAAAACTACCCTAGTCTATTCAGCCTCTCCCTTTGGCTCAAATCCTCCAACCCTGGCAACATCCTTGTAAATATTTTCTGAACCCTTTCAAGTTTAGCAACATTCATCCAATAGGAAGGAGACCAGAATTGCACGCAATATTCCAACAGTGACCGAGCCAACATCCTGTACAGCCGCAACATTACCTCCCAACTCCTGTACTCAATACTCTGACCAATAAAGGAAACATACCAAACGCCTTCTTCACTGCCCTATCTACCTGCAACTCTACTTTCAAGGAACTATGAACCTGCACTCCAAGGTCAATTTGTTCAGCAACTCTCCCGAGGACATTACCATTAAGTGTATAAGTCCTGCTAAGATTTGCTTTTTTAAAATGCAGCACCTCGCATTTATCTGAATTAAACTCCATCTGCCACTCCTCAGCCCACTGGCCCATCTGATCAAGATCCCATTGTACTCTGAGGTAACCTTCTTCGATGTCCACTACACCTCCAATTTTGGTGTCATCTGCAAACTATACCTCCTATGTTAATCCAAATCAGTTATATAAATGATGAAAAGTAGTGGACCCAGCACTGATCCTTGTGGCACTCCACTCGTCACAGACCTTCAATCTGAAAAATGAACCTCCACCACAACCCTCTACCTTCTACCTTCAAGCCAGTTCTGTATCCAAATGACTAATTCTCCCTGTATTCCATGAGATCTAAGCTTGCTAATCAGTCTCCCATGGGGAACCTTGTCGAACGCCTTACTGAAGTCCATATAGATCACATCTAGTGCTCTTCCCTCATCAATTCTCTTTGTTACTTCTTCAAAAAGCTCAATCACGTTTGTGAGACATGATTTCCCACACACAAAGCCATGTTGACTATCCCTAATCAGTCCTTGCCTTTCCAAATACATGTAGATCCTGTCCCTCAGGATTCCCTCCAACAACTTGCCCACCACCTATGTCAGGTTCACTGGTCTATAGTTCCGTGGCTTGTCCTTACCACCTTTCATAAACAGCGGCACCACATCAGCCAACCAACTTCTGGCACCTCACCTCACCTGTGACTATCAATGATATAAATATCTCAGCCAGGGGCCCAGCAATCACTTCCCTAGCTTCCCACAGAGTTCTCAGGTACACCTGATCAGGTCCTGGGGATTTATCCACTTTTATGCTTTTCAAGACATCCAGCACTTCCTCCTCTGTAATATGGAAATTTTTCAAGATGTCACTATCTATTTCTCAACATTCTATATCTTCATGTCCTTCTCCACAGTAAACACTGATGCAAAATACTCGTTTAGTATCTCTCCCATCTCCTGCGGCTCCACACATAGGCTGCCTTGCTGATCTTTGAGGGGCCCTAATCTCTCCATAGTTACCCTTTTGTCCTTAATGTATTTATAAAATCCCTTTGCATTCTCCTTAACCCTATTTGCTAAAAATATCTCTTGTCCCCTTTTTGACCTCCTGATTTCCCTGTTGAGTATACTCCTACTGTCTTTATACTTGGTCTCTGCTGTCTATACCTTCTTTCTCTTAATCAAACCCTCAATTTCTCTCATCATCCGGCATTCCCTACACCTACCAGCCTTCCCTTTCACCCGAACAAGAATATACTGTCTCTGGATTCTCGTTTTCTCATTTTTGAAGGCTTCCCGTTTTCCAGCTGTCCCTTTACCTGCCATATACCTGCCACAAAAACAGAAATTGCTGGAGAAAATCAGCAGGTTTAGCAGCATTTGTCTTTAGAAATGATCTCCCATGCAGAAAGCCATGCTGACTATCCTAATCAGTCCTTGCCATTCCAAATACATGTAAATCCAGTCCCTGAGGATTCCCTCCAACAATTTGCCCACAACACTCCAGGTGCAGTGGTGATAGCTGAGTAGTATTATCACTGGACTATTAATCCAGAGACCCAGATAAAGTCCAGGGATCCGGGTTTGAATCCTGCCATGGCAGATGATAGAATTTGAACTCAATTTTTAAAAATCTGGAATTAAGAGTCTAATGATGACCATGAATCCATTGTTGGGAACAATCTATCTGGTTCCCTAATTCTCTTTAGAGAAGGGAACTTCCATCCTTACCTGGTCTGGCCTACATGTGACTCCAGGCCCACTGCAATGTGGTTAACTCTCAAGAGCCCTCTGGGCAATTAGAGATGGGAAATGAATGCTAACCAGTGATGCTCTCTTCCTATGAATGAATTAAGTGAAGAAAGGTCCAGTGATCCTCTTCAGAAGTAACCGTCCTTTGGCTCATATTCATTAATACTCTTGCTTAACAAAAATTTACCCATCTTGGACTTAAAACTAATAACTAATCTAACAACAAATGCCATTTGGATCAGCCAGTTCTGCCGCTGGGATAACTGACTGAACTATCCACTTTAAATTTCAATATCCTGAAGGTCTGTGATACAGCAATCCACTAATACAATGCTCAGTTCATATGACCACATCTCCCCCATCAAAACGACAGCACTTGTTCAGTGCTATCGAATGTGACACTGCAATCTCTTGACAAACTCAACCAATTTGATATAGGGCTTCACTAGTTCAGGGTTTGGAAACATAATGGTTATGTTACTATATCAGGGAGTGCAAGTTTGAATCTGACCATGCCAGTTTGAGGAAATGAATTCCAATTTTTAAAAAAGGACATTAAAGAAAACTGGCATCCGCAACAGACCTCCATTTAAAATTCCATTGCCTTATTTTATTTGATTGACATTAAGACAGAAACAGACATTAAATTTTGATTGAGTGACGATTATAACATCCTTGGCACCCGCCACACTCTCTATCCTGCTCCCTGGTCACTGTCACAAACTGAATAAGACACAACTAAACACTACATTAAAATCCTAATCCTCTCCATCAAAAAGTCCACTTGGGTCTATCTCGTTATATAATAAAAACCTCCCTTTACTTCAGCCCACCTGTGTTCAAACATGCATTTGTCACCTCAAGAATCAACTATTCAAGTTCTCTCCTTGGCCACTTTTCATCAACTTCCTTTCACTCACTTCAAGTCATCCAAAACTCAGCTATTCTTAATATATTCCTGCCAAGTCTCAATGCTCAATCACTCCCATCCTCAATGATCTACAGGTCCCATAAAATTCAAACTTAAAACTCTTCAATCTAACAAAAACAAAAATGCTTGAAATGTTCAGCAGGCCAAGCATCTTCTGTGGAAAGAAATGGAGTTGGTTTTTCAAGTTGAGGTGACCTTTCAGCATTCTGGCTGATGAAAACTGGCTTTTATCTGAAAGGATGAGGTTGATTGGAAGAATATTGAGCTGGATAAATGATGGATGTATGGCTGTATCAATTGATCAATGGGTGGTTACATTAACAAATCTGTAGAAGAAAGGGTAGTTGTCCATGTTGCTGGTTAGACGGTTAGAAGGAAGGATAAGTAGCTGGATGAATGACTGGCTGGCTGGATGATTTGCTTGGAAATTTATTGTTTGGATAATTGAATAAAAGAATGCCTTGTTGAATTATGCCCATCTGGATTATTGATTAGAAGTAGCCTGTCTATTTGATGTTCTGGTTGGACACCTAGTTAGACGTCTAGGTGGGTACTGGTCAACTGAATAGTTGGATGTTTGGTTAATTTCTATTTGATTGGTTACTTGGATAATAGGTTAGACTAACGGATACCTAGATTATAGGTTAGATGAATGTAAGAATTGAAAGGATGAAAAATCCAATAATAAATCACTGGCTGACTGAATAAAGAGTTATCTAGATGTACATACTCCTGTTATTCTTATTTCATGTATTATTCTCATATGTAGCTTGGCACAGCAAAAGGTTTGGTTTTGCATGCAGTACAGGCAGATCACACCATACAAAGTGCTTTAGGGTAATAGAACAGAGCAAAGAATGCAATGTTACAGCTGCAGAGAATGTGCACAAAGAATGAGATCAACACTTAAATTTATAATTTGACAAGTCCATTCAGAAGTCTGATCAAAGCAAGGAAGACGCTGTTCTTGAATCTTTTGGTTCATGTATTTAAGCTTTTGTACCTTCTGCCTGACAGAAGAGGTTGGGAGAGATTATAACTGGGCTGGCAGGGGTCTTTGATCATGTTGGCTGCCTTTCCCAGGCAGCGAGAAGGATAAATGAAGGTACAAAAGTATGGATGGAATATAGGTGTTAACCTGTTTTGATTGAGTGGCTGGGTAATTTGATAGGCTGCTAGCTGATTGGTGGAATGGCTCATTGGCTGGATATAGTGCAGAATGTATTGATGAATAGATAGAGATATTGAAGAGAAGATGATTGGTGGTAGGATGTCTGGCCCACTGGCTTGATGAGTAGATGGATCAATTGATATGTGCATCACTGGATAAAGGCTGATAGGTGTGCCAAATGTTTGGAGAGGTAGATTGCCAGCAAGGTACTTGAATGGCTAGCTACATGAAGATACAGTCTGCTGGATAGATTAATGTCTGGCTGGTTTAGTGAGAGATTGGATAGATGGAGAGGTAGTTGGTTGGTTTGTTGGGGTGGGGGGGGGGGGAATTGTTGCTTGTTTGGAATAAAAATGGGATGACACAGCAAATTCTCAAGCTAAACATAAAGGATTTAAGAGGAATGTTCATTTTATTGCAAAGCCAAAGAGTGTATGGCAAAATCAATCAATAAACATTGCTTTGTTCTCAATGGATAATTTCCCTGATCTCACTGCGCAATAGTTGTTTTTAATGTGATTATTCCAAATATCTTAAGTAATAGCTTAACTTGTATTGAATTAATTGTTTTTTCTGATCTCTCAAGTGAATTCTCAACAACTCAGTCCAGCCCCAATAGGCCTAAGCCCACATTACCAATTTGCCCCAGATCAAATTTCATTGGTTTTTTTAAACACATAGACTATTGCTTTATAAGGGCTATTATTGTCCCTGTGAATACTGGGCATGATATATAACTAATGCAATGAATTGCAATTATATAAATTGCACAATGTAATTTGCAACATGAAATCACCATGAACTTTGCATGTGAAACCAATTTATTTTGCTGTTCTTCAATGTGTTTTTTTTCCCCAATCGGAGTGGCAATCCCATTTTAAAATGCAAGTATAGAGAGGAGAATTGTAAAATCGACTGTGAAAATATTCAGCTGCAGTTTTGGTGCAAAAGGTTTTAACTGGGAATTTACATCTTTCCCCAGTTCCAATGGGAAGTCTGTGTCATGGTCTGAACCAGGAACTGGACGGCCAGCGAAAGGACAGCACATGTGGCATAGACTGTCCGTCCATGTGAAGAGCAAAGATGTTGCATCTAATCAGACAGCTGTAATCAAACCCCTGACTAAACCATACCAGAACCAGATCAAAAACCTCAGCTTCTCAGATGCAAGCACAAAAGCCCTTTACAATGTTGTGGAAGAAGATGAAAGTGAACCATTGAGACTCGACATTCCCAATAGTCCAGAAATGATGTTGCAGAGACGAGCAATGTCTATCACACAGCTTAAAGAAATGGAAGATCCCCAGTTCTTCATTTCTGATCAGTTGCAAAAAGATGTTTCTTCACAACAGTCCATAATGGATCAGTTGCACGGAGTGGTCAATACATTTACAACTAATATGACTGATCTTAATTCAGTGCTTACTGTGCCCGTGCCAGTGCCTGGGAATGGGGTGACGCCATTGTACCAGCTTGACGAACAAGTGCTCCCACTTCAGATGACTACCTTCAATCCTCAACCCATCTCACCTGTTGAGGAGGAGGAGGAGGAGGAGGAGGAGGAGGACGAGGAGAGTGAAAGGTTCAACCTCATTGACGACTTCATTTATGACAACACTGAGCACCAGGAGGAACTGGTCGTCCCCAACAAACTCATGTTGGAGGACTCTCCAGCACTCACACCTCCATCCCCCTTCCGAGATTCAGTGGCATCAGGCAGCTCCGTTCCCAGCTCCCCCATCTCTGAATCAGTGCTGTGTACCCCACCCAATGTAACCTATGCTTCTGTCATTCTGAGAGACTACAAACAAACTTCCTCAACTCTCTGAAGATTTAAGTCATATAATGAGAAGTTGTAGTTTGCTGGGGATTTCAACATGAAATATTCAAGGGGGGAAGGGGGAGGTGTGGTTGGGGGCACATGCAATGACTAAGTTTTCAAACATTTGAAAATTAAAAAGGAAAACAGTTTATTATCCCAGTTGTCTGTACAGTCAAGATGCCTGTAATCATGTGATTAGAGTTCCCTTGCTAAGTCCGGGAAACATCTAGATTATGTAGCAACTCAGAACAATAGTTTCAGAAACATTATTGTAGAGGTAGGCATGTTAAAATATGCTATTTTATTGCATACTTCTTTCATTTCAAATAGTTATTGTATTATAATTGTTGGGCAGTCTGATATTTCACTTTGTGCCAACTTCCAACTGTTAATACCAACTGTCAGGTGAACTGCTGTGTTAGTTATGTGCGTATGTTTATTGGGTAGCAAAGGCTGTAGCTTCTTATTTGCAAATCAAAACTGGGTCAACAAGATCAACTCATCAACAATAATCTGCAATGTGTTCAAATCCTGGAGTTCTTTATTCCTCACAGTTTGCCTCACCTGTGACAAGCAACCCATTTAGGGTGGGTCACCGTGTAACATTTATATCTGCTACCTAACAGAAAATGGTGCTTTACCTGCTTTTAAATACAAATGGCACCCTGTCACAAGAGGACCTGTTATTCTTGCTTCCTCCAGAAATAGGGGCGATAAGCTCTCCACCCATTACAACCATTTCTTGAGTGCTTCTTCCAAACCTGAGGAATGCCACAGTAGTATAGACAGGAATTGCTGGAGACATGCAGCTGGTCTGGTAACATCGGTGGAGAGAGAAACAAGTTGAAGTTTCGAGTCCAAAAATGACTCCTCTTCAGAAACTTGTTTGAAATGCCACAGGAAGTTGGCTCTTGTTGAGATGCTTTCTTTCATACTCAGTGTTGGAACAGTAGGATCTATTGATGAAACAAAGCTGTGGTTGCCAGATGCATTGGAAAAGCTGCAGAATCTGCAGTTTTACTCTCTGGAGAGCAATGATTATAAATAAACTTCTTCTTGAGATATTTTGTGATAATGAACAATCCATAAGATTCAGAATATGGGCCATGATTCAGGCTTGTCACCTTTATTTTCTGAAATAAATAACTCAGCATTGATCTACTTTCGGGATGAACTTGAGGTAAAACCAGGGAATAGCTTTGAATTTTCGGCTCTGTTTTTTTTGGAAGATTCCTTTGGCAATCTTGCACAAATGGTTAAAAAGCAACATGATCTATGGTGTGCAATAGTGATAGCAGTGGTCAGTGCTTCTTATGTAATTTCCATCTCAGGTACACAAACAACCAACGTATCGTTAAATTCCAACGCATTTGACAAAGAAAGATGCAGTTTTTGTTCTCATTTCTGTTTCATTGTTTCTATTTTCTGTCAATCTTAATCAGTCTGACAATCTGAAACTTGTACTTAGTGCAAAACAAACATACATTTGTAGATATACTTTCTAAGTTTGAAACTGCAACATGAATTTTGCCCAGAAGTACTTTGTGTTTTCAAATATTCTGCAACGTAAAGCTTGAAGTGTAAATTATAGAAATATTCTGCCTCTGCAGCACCCAATTTCTCAAGCATGAAGTGGCAGGTTATTTTAAAAAAACACTCTTATCCCCCTATCCACAATCTTGTGTTAAACACTTCTGAGATCATCTGAAACAGAAACAGAAAATGCTGGAAACATTCAGCAGGTCACACTCTTTGTCTCTCCACAGATGCTGCTTGACCTGCTGATTACTTCCAGCATCTTCCAGTATTTCAGATTTCCAGAATCCACAGTATTTTGCAAGGTAGTGATCATGATCCCCATGTGGTACATCACTAGATTCAACACCTACAACATCACATTTTAACCATTTACAGATGCCAGCACCTAGGTTCAGTTAGTAGCAGTAACACCTCAAGGACAGAAGATTGACTGAGAGAATTAAGCGCATGATCTAGGCTGACATTCCATTCGATATGAGGGAATCTTTCAGATGAAATATTAGACTAAAATCCTTCCTATGTGTCCTTTCAAGCTAATCTAACAATCCCTGCAGTATTCAGAAAAGCAGGGGTGTTCTCCTTAATGACACAGCCAATGCTTATCTCTCAATCAACATCATGAAGAACAGTCATCAACAACAATTGATATTCGTAGGAGCTTTCTGGACACAAATTGGTTGTTGTGTCTCTGACACTAGCATAGTCAATACTTCAGGAATACTTCATCATCTGTAAAGTATTCCATGATGATCAGAGGTCATAAAAGGGTCCCTTTTTCTATTGGAACCTTCATAAATCTTGGGCCAAAGTTATGATAGACAATTGTTCCCAAAGGTGCTCTGTGATAAACTGACCCACTTCATGCTCCCATGGCTGCACTCAGTTAGAATTGTAACACCACTGAACTTATTCTGCAATTGTGACCAGAAACCATAATTTGAAAACAGCCTTCTACCACAACCTTTGATGTTATTTTTCCATATAAGCTATAGTCCTAAATCTAAATATACCTCTCCACCTCTTTCCCTTAACCACGTATTTAATCTTCTCTTACATGTTGTTGTAGCCTCAATAAATGTAAGGTGTTCACCTTTGTCACTAAAATTAAGACCATGCATTCAGCTTCCTCTGCTGTTTCACTCCTATTAACCCCATCAAGGCAAAGGGTCCCCTACACACAATCTGAACTTGCACCTTTGTCTCCTCTGTGTCCCCTCATGCCCTCTCTGAGCTCACCTTGTCCATGAACCCTTGATCATATGCCCACCACACTGCTGACTATCTCTACTGATATGATTGCAGTTCTCTCTCCTGAAAAGATTCTTCCCTCCATATTGGCCATTTTTAAATCTCTCAGAATCATCCATTTTCAAAAGGCTCACCCTTAACCTGTCTATCCATACTCATTGCTGACCACCTCCAGCTCCCTTGCCTGGCTGAAGCCTTTTTAATGTTGTATGGCTTACCAGGCTCTCCCAAAGTCACAGTGGTAGCTGGTAGGCATTTGCTATGAGAGCTGAGCCTTGCAAAGTTGGCCCTTAAGTACTTAGTGACTTCTTCCAGCTATGCAACAATATTCTCCTGATTAATCCCTCAGTGACGTTCAGATTCTGCCTTGCGCCGTTCACCAGTTGTGATGCTAACTAGCCTCTGACCTCCACCACCTGGGAGGACAAGGACAGCGGACCCATGGGAACACCACCACCTGCAAGTCAACACATTCGACTTAGATGTACATCACCTTCATCGCTTATTGGGTCGACATTGTGGTACTCACTACATATCAGCACTGTGGATGCAGCGCCACCACATGGACTGCAGCGACTCAAGAAGGTGATGCACCAGCGAATACCGACGGCCATCCAGGATGGGCAATTAACGCCAATAACATTCGCATCCCAAAAATTGGTAACACAAACCACTGAAGGAGCTTTTGACTTAAGAGGCCAAGTTAACAGCCAGCATCAGAACATTTAAGATGCTTGATCCTGGGGAAAAAAAACATTGAGTCGAGCCTTGACTTTTTCCAAGTTGATTACCTACAGCATAAGGAGCAGTAATTTGTACCGGCTTCCGCTTAGATTTTATCTGTTCCCTTGAAGTAAAAATTGCCAAGTATTTAAAATTTAATTAAACCAAAGGATGCGGTGACCAGTCTGTGTGAATTGAGAAACTGGTTTAATTCTGACCTAATTGCGTATCCTGTTATTATTTGTGTTCCACATAAGAAATTCTAGAAGTGCTCCAAGTAAATAAACACTGCGTCCCTGCACTCTCCATCTGGGGCCTTCCACACGCCGCAATGAAGCATTAGGAAATCTAGGACAACTAATTCCAGTGCATCACAATTCTCAGGACTGGGTTCACCTCCTGCAAGCCGCAGCCAATTGCAACGCCATCTGTGCAAATGAAAACCTACGATCGCCAGCCTGCTCGGTCCTGCATTCCACATTCTGCGTCAGTGTCATATTGACTTTTAGGGAAAAAAAGACTTTTGTGTCTCCAAGACTGGAGTTGAACTGTTTTAACAACTGAACCAAAACAGCCACAAATCGCAGACCCTGGACGAAAAACACCTTTTAAAATATCACAAGGAAATGTTGCTTCTAATTTTGGGTTTTTACCCGAATTCAGTTTAGATTTGACTTTTATGTTAATTACATATTTAAGTATTGATAAATTGATCGTAGTTGTGTACTGTTAACTATCTGTGTCAAGATTTAAAAAAAAAGATTGTGTGTGTTTTTGGCTGTTCAACTTTTATGAACTTGTAAACTGCAAATGTAAAAATTCTCTAGCGAAATAATGTAATTTGACAGCAGATGGCAATAAATGAGGTTCCATTTACTCTGGTAAGAAATTTTCTATTGTATAAAAATTTCAACCCAACTTTGTTAGAAAACCTCCTTGGCATAGTAAAAGAAAAGTAAATATTTTATGTTTAAATTTGAATTTTTTGTTTGCATTTTAAGAATAACCCTGTGCTTGTCGAGTGATATTGGCTTCCAGTCTGACAATACCTCAATTATAAAATTCTCATTTTTATTTTCAAATCCCTCACGTTGCGTTGTGGATCTCTATCTTGGTAACATCCTCCAGTACTACAGCCCACTGTTTCTGGTCTCTTCCACATCCATTTCCGTTTATCTGCTCCGTGCAGCTTTCTCAACCTCAGCTTTAGTGTTTTTTCCCTCCTCATTTAAGATGCTCCTTCAAACCTACCTCTTCAACCAAGCTTTTGAGAATCTGTTCTAATATATCATGTGGCTTGGTGTCAAATTTTGTTTGATAATACTCCTGGGAGGTGACTGGATGATTTAAAACTTTAGAGGTGCTATATAAATGCAAGTTATTGTTGTTGTAACTTATGAAGTATCAAAATTCTGTCATAAGTACCAATTTTTGATTCAATATGTTAGAATTTGGTTGCAGCAAGACTGGAGGCAAGGACTATTAGATGTCAGTGAATCTGTTATTAACAACTTAATTTGCGATGATATATTTTGATCCATGAGCTGTAATTAAATAAAGAAGGTGTGAAATATTGGTCTCTTATCATTCAATATATTATTATTATTAGGCCACAGTGTACTGTCTGAATGTATAAGATCTGCACCTTGGGAAAGAGGTCAGCATGGCAAGGGTGCTAATGCTAAATCAAGGACGGAAACTTCTCAAAATGACTGTAAGCAAGTTACTGCCCTGATCTCATTTCCTCTAGAGTTCCAAATGCCTTGATCCCCAACCCCAAACAGATCTGCTGAGTAATTCCAGCATTTGCTGCCCCTATTTCTGATGGATGTGTGTAATTAGGTGACTGATCAGACATAATCTAACTTAATGACAATAGAAATCAGGTTCCGGAAGGAAATGACATACTCCTGCTCTTGTTTATCTAATGTAACCCTGTAGCCATGAGAGTGGCTTGGCTCACCAAATACCAAATGCCTGTGGACCTGCAGCACATGTTCAGTATGATCCTGTCAGTGTTGCAATTCCACAGTTCCTGTTCTGTGTTTCAGGGCAGTTTCATGGTTGCTCAGATGGTGTGGAACCAAGGTACACAAGGCAGCAAACATCCTACGATGTGTTGAGTCTGGACAAGTGAGATAGGCATTGTGGTTGGCCTCAGCCTGTAGGGTTAAGGAACAGGCAAACAGCTGTCCCTCCAGTAAACTACGAACACACACACACCCCTACCCAGCCAAATTGTGCATTCAAGCAGGTTTTGAATTTTGAACTATTTTACAATTTCAGATTTGTTCTGTCATCTCATCAAATGATTTGAATATGTAGGAGGTATAGTTAGTAAGGTTGCCGATGACACCAAAATGGGAGGTATAGTGGACAGCGATGAAGGTTACCTCAAAGTACAAGAGGATCTTGATCATGGCAGATGGAGTTTAATTTAGATAAATGTGAGGTGCTGTATTTTGGAAAGGCAATTCAAGGCAGGACTTATACCCTGAATGGTAAGGTCCTGGAGAGTTTTGCTAAACAAACAGACCTTGAAGTGCAGGTTCATAGTTCCTTGAAAGTGGAGTCGCAGGTAGATAGGATAGTGAAGCAGGCATTTGGTACTTTCCTTTATTGGTCAGCGTATTGAATATAGGAGTTGGGAGGTCGTGTTGCAGCTGTACAGGACATTGGTTAGGTCACTTTTGGAACATTGCATGCAATTCTGCTCTCCATACTATAGGAAGGATGTTGTGAAACTTGATAGGATTCAGAAAAAATTTACAAGAATGTTGCCAGGGTTGGAGAGTTTGAGCTACAGGGAGAGGCTGAATAGGCTGGGGCTGTTTTCCCTGGAGCATTAGAGGCTGAGGAGTAACCTTATAGAGGTTCGTAAAATCATGAGGGGTATGGTGGAAACTAGTACAACTACAGCATTTAAAAGGCATCTTGATGGGTATATGAATAGGAAGGGTTTAGGGGGATATGGGCCAAATGCTGGCAAAGGGAACTAGAGTAGCTTAGGATATCTGGTCGGCATGGACGAGTTGGACTGAAGGGTCTGTTTCTGTGCTGTATGTCTCGATGACTCTAAATCAAGCAGATAGCCACTTCAAAAGCTTCTTCCTGCCTTGAGTGCATATTGATGGTTCATCAGTTCATATGGACCAGTTAAATTTGAAACATTATTACCTATGAAGCATAGAGGTAAAGATTATAATAATAATATTTAAGCTCAAAATACCAGGCCAAAATTATGGGTATGGATGTTTATTTTGGCAGGGCAGTGATGTTTGCCATAGTGTGACCAGTGTACGTAAAATTGTCTGTAGCAAAGAAAGAAGAGAACAACAAGTCATGGCCCCCTACCTTTTGTCAGCAGCTACATGAGCCTGTGCTTTTAAAGCTTCAATACCAAAATACCCCTGACAGTGCAGCAAGAGAATTGACAATCATCAAATCCCTTTAAGTTGCCATGCTGGTGGAATGCATGAACTGGTCCAATGCCTACAGCTGCCTCTATACATTCACTTCCAAGGTACAACGCCAATGAAAGAAATGAAAGGAGACATGCAAGTATATTGCAGAGAGGATGCTTATAGACACATCGGGACCATAAGACATAGGAGTGGAAGTAAGTCATTCAGCCCACCGAGTCCACTCCGCCATTCAATCATGGCTGATGGGCATTTCAACGCCAATTACCTGCACTCTCCCCATATTAAGAATGTATCAATCATTGTCTTTAATGTCCCAACCTCCATTGCACTCCATGGGAATGAATTCCACAGGCCCTCCACTCTTTGGCACCACTCAAGGACAGAATGTATTTGTTTAGAACTAAAAAAAAAATAGATTTCCCAGTACATTTGGGGAACAGGAAAGCAAGGAACAATCAGACTAAGAATAATTAACAGTGGGAGGGCAGCTTTTATAGGATGAAAACAAATCCGGCCCAGATAAATTGGCATCAAAGACTGTCGGGCAAACTGTAACCTATCAAAGAAGCTGCTTTTAAAGACAAGATAATTTGGATAACATCAAAGTACATTGCCATGATGAGGAAAAGATAGAGATTAAGATGAAACAGAAAGTTTATTTACAACAGACGTCAGGTGGATAATTGAAATTCAGGCTCAATATAGAAGGTTTAGAGGGGCATTGTAAAGAGAAGCAAAAAGAGAACATGAGAAGAGTCAGGCAGCAAATACAAAGGAAATCCAAAAAAAACTTACATTGACATATTAAAAGGAGCAGTGGGTCATCTCAGTTAATAATCCAGGGTTTATACATGAAGGTAGAAGCATATCTTAGGCATGAATAATAAGTACTTAACATATATATATATATATATATATATACCAAGATGGCCCTTGAGTTATAAAGAGAAAAATAAGACACTCAACGTGTTAAAATTTGATAAGAGGGAGTAGTCAGAAAGGTTGTTCGTACTTAAGGTTCATAGGTCACCAGGATTTGATGAAATACATCCAAGGTAACGGAGGGAAGATGAAAATTCTTAAGGCATTGACTCTAATTTCTGATTTTCCCATTATACAGGAATGGTACCGGAGAATTGCAAATGTTACACTTTATTCAAGGGAATCTAATCTAATTTAATCATTATCAGATTAATGTTAATAGCCTAATAATCAATCACTCATCAAGGATTGATCAACTCCATGGGTTAGTTTATTTAAAACAACAGAACAGATTTAAAGTTACAAAGGAGAAACTCAACATTGTATACACACAGCACCTGGAATTCTTAAAGTTGGACTCTTAAAGGGAAGGATAAATTCAGCAATGACAGGTCAGTCAGAATTTGTGGAGAAATTAATGATCACTTGGGCAAATATGAATAAATTAAAATATTCATGTTGGATTTCCTTAAGGGCAAATCATGTTTAACTAACTTGCTTGATTTTTTTAATGAGGTCACAGAGACAGTAGATGAAGATAATGCCGTTGACACGGACTTCCGAAAAGCATTTGATAAAATGCTGCACTACACACTGTTGAGTACATGGACTAGAAGGGACAGTAATGACATGAAATGGATTGTGACAGGCAACAGGGAATAGTGAACAGATTTTTCTTGACTAAAGGAAGATTTATCGTGGTGTCCGTTAGGGTAGCCATGAGGACCCTTTACAAACAGAATAATCCTAAAAGGGATTTGGAACAGAAGGATCTGGGGAATATATGTGCACAAACCATTGGAGTTTACAGGGAGGCCGAGAGCAATTGATCAATTTTGTATGGTCCTGGATTTTATAAATAGGATCATAAAGTTCAAAAGCAAGGAAGTTACAGTAAACCTGTCAAAATCCGCATCAACAAAAGTATTGTACCCAACTTTGTGTGACATACTTTATGAAAGATATGGAGGCTTTGAAACTGTTTCAAAAAAGATTCCCACACTTATTTTCTCTCCTCAAACTTCCTTCCTGTTCTCTTCATCCCCTCAATCCTCTATCTGTCCTTCCCCATCCCTCCTTTCCTTCCTCTTTGCTCACCTCCTTCCCCCTCTCTCCTCCTCTTGCAACCATTCCCTTTCAGACCTTTTTCTGCTTCCCAGAAACCTGACCTAGATAGAGAAACAACTCCA
>NC_057718.1:86921202-86963165 GCF_004010195.1 Chiloscyllium plagiosum
GGCTCGGGCTGCCTGTGCGGGAATGCGGAAGCGCTGAGGGCCGCCCAGAGGCGGCTGGATGGCGGACGCTGTGGAGAGCGGTGCCGGGGGCTCCGAGCATCTCTTCAAGGTGCTGGTGATCGGGGAGCTCGGCGTCGGCAAGACCAGCATCATCAAGCGGTACGTTCACCGGCTCTTCTCCCACAATTACCGCGCCACCATCGGAGTGGACTTCGCCCTGAAGGTGCTGAACTGGGACGCCAGCACCTTGATCCGGCTGCAGCTCTGGGACATCGCAGGTAGGAGCCGGGGGGTGGGGGACAGGGACAGGCTGGGTCACCCTGGGGGGGGTGCAATCAAGAATCACGGGAATTGCCTGTTTCCAAGTTCCCTGCTGGACACCAGCAGTGACATGGTTAATCCACGGGGCCCTGGGTTTGTGAAGGATTGCTTTGGGGGTGGGGGGGGGGAAG
This sequence comes from Chiloscyllium plagiosum, assembly GCF_004010195.1. Lineage (NCBI taxonomy): Eukaryota > Metazoa > Chordata > Chondrichthyes > Orectolobiformes > Hemiscylliidae > Chiloscyllium > Chiloscyllium plagiosum. Next base: position 86,921,655 of record NC_057718.1, read on the forward strand.
AGACAAGCGTGTGCCTTCTCCCGTTAACACTGAGACCGGAGCAGCCTGATACAGTGCACACACACACACACACCCGCCCCAGGGTGGGCTGTCATTCAGCGTCTCTCTCCCCCGCCCGACTCTCTGCTCGCCCTGGAATTTCCTGGCCGCCTCTCAGCGCGCTTCCCAGCCCCTTTGCACCCACCGTCTGAATCTTCACCCGCCCCGGCACTCGGGTTTTACACACGGAATGGTCGCGGAGAACCAACTGGTCCCAGACAGCCGACCGGACAGAGCGGTCACCCGGGACGCGGATGCAAAGCGAGGGGTCCACCAAGTTCAGCCGCCTTGCGAATAGAGGCAGCTTCTCTGCCTGTTTCTTGGCGAGGCCTGTACAGTAAAGTGCAGGAGCAAAAGCTCTGGAATCTGTACTGGAAACAACAAATGCGGGAGACCACAACTCACTCTCACTCTCACTCTCTCCATCTCCATGGATGCTGCCTGACCTCCAGCATTTGTCGTTTTCTGTAAAGTGTAAGATTGCCCATGCTCCTTGCACATGGGAATTACTAATACGCCACTTTAGAGTGCATTAAGAATCAATTATCCTAATGTGGGACTGAAGTTCGAACTGACCATGAGGCCAGACGGTTACCTTTTCCTCAAAGATATAACAGAGTCCCTACATTGTGGAAGCAGACCATTTGGCCCATCGAGTCTACACTGACCCTATGAGGAGCATCCCACCCAGATCCATCTACCCTACCACTGTAAACCCCATGCATATTCCCTGGACATTATGGGGCAGTTTCGTGTGGCCAAGCCACCTAATCTGCACGTCTTTGGACCGTGGGAGGAAGTACACACAAATGCAGGGAGAATGTGCAAAACACACATTCAGGTAAAAACAATGACTGCAGATGCTGGATTAGTGGTGCTGGAAGAGCACAGCAGTTCGGGCAGCATCCAAGGAGCTCCATGGATGCTGCCTGAACTGCTGTGCTCTTCCAGCACCACTAATCCAAAACACACATTCACCCGAGAGTAGGATTGAACTTGGTTTCCTGGCACTGTGAGGCAACAGTGCTAACCACTGAGCCACTGGCAATCCAACAGCTTCATAGTCAACCAACATTTTATTTCCAGATTTTGCTTTAGAAAACTGTCTTTTGGGTAACTCCTAAAAACCTGTTGTAATGCCTTAGAAAGCCATTTAAGTGTTAGTCATTGTATAGCACTGAGGTGTATAACTAATAGGTAGAAACTTGTCACTGAGTAACACATATAGTACTGGTGGATGCAGGTCTCACTGTGAGGCAAGTGTGGTTATAGGTCTGTCATGAGTACAGTACACTACTGGTGGATACAGGTCATCAAGGGAGTGCAGGTCTGCCATTGTCTTCTTTTGGCAGCACAAACTCTATACCTCTCCTTGAGCACTATCGGAGACTGAATCAGGTATTGCACAGGTTGGCATCCTTTTGGCTGTGAGTTATTCTCATCCTCCTTCAAGTCTGCCCATACCCACCTGCAGATGACAACTAGCCTTTAACCCTGACAGCTCACCTATGACTGAAATCCTGTCTGGACTGTTGTTATATACAGACTTGACTATCAAACAGCTCTCGGTCAGTCTCTGAGCTGACACCCTAAACTTAAGCTACAAAAACAGATGTTGTTGGAAAAGATCAGATCAGGTAGCATCTGTGGAGAGAAGTCAAAGTTAACATTTCAGGTCCAATGACCCTTGCTCATTGAACTTCTGTTCTTGTTTCTGAATTGTAGCATACACAGTTCTTTCAGTTTTTATTTAGTCTAAATTTGAGCCAATCTGACACTGTGCTGGACATAAACAAACACAAACTATAGGTTGAACTATCCCTGATCATAGTGATAGACTTTGAAGGAGTGGAGTTGAAGAGTGTGTTGCTGGAAAAGCACAGCCGTTCAAGCAGCATCCGAGCAGCAGGAGAGTCAACGTTTCCGGTATAAGCCTTCCATCACGAAGGGGGCTGAGAGATAAATGGGAGGGGGTTGGGGCTGGAGGGAAGGTAGCTGGGAAAGTGATAGGTAGATGAAGATGGGGGTGAAAGAGATAGGTCAGAGAGGAGGGTGGAGTGGATAGGTGAGAAGGAAGGTGGACAGGTAGGACTGTTCAAGATGGTGGTACCATGTTGGAAGGTTGGGACTGAGATAAGGGGGGGGGTAGAAGGGAACCTGATGAGTGGAGGACTGGAAAAGTGAGCCACATAGGGTTGGCAACCTGATGCGTTCCTCCTGCAGTGAAAGTTTTCCAAGAGTGGCCATGAGAGGCATAAAGTGAGTTGCTGGCAAGAATGACCACTGCTCAAGCGCTGGCTCCTTGTCTTGGTCTGATTGGGTCAGCAACATTGGAAATCCACCTGCCATCTTTGATTGGATAGCAAGTAACAAGGCTGAGACTTGGAAGGTGGCTGTCTAGAAAATAGGTCTGCTGGTCTGGCTTCCAGACCTATTTCCAACATTGGTGTTTAAATCCTGTTGCAAGTCCTACACACCTGTCATCTGTGCTTGCTGAGCTATGATGGCTTCAAGGCTGGTAAAGTCACCTAAAATTCTCATGCATATCTCTGAAGGCCTGTCTGTTTTATGCCTATCTGCCTCCCTATGTCTGTAAAATTCTCCAGATGGACACCCTCCAAACTCTATGAAATGCTCCAATTCTGACCCCGTTATGCATTTTCAATTTTCTTTGCTTCATCATTGGTAGCCATGTCATCTGTCCCCAGAATCACCTTTCACAACATCATTGTCTCTATCTCCTGGTTTAAAACGTTCTTTAAAATCGAAGGAATTTTTTTTGCCAAAGCTTTAGGTTCTATGTCCTAATATCTCCTTATGACATTCATTATCAGATTTGTTTGGTAATTGTTCAGAAAGTGCTCTGGACATTTTGCCATTTTAATGGCTCAATATAAATGTAAAGATTGTTGTAAAGCACTGGGATACAGGACTGGTGGGTTCAGATCTGTCACTGTAAAATACATGTGGTTATGGTGGGTACAGTTCTGTCACTATTATTCTTGAATAGAATGCTATCTCTGTGTAACAGGTTGGTATGTTACTGCTGGATTGTTGGGCTTAAGTCTGTCACTGTATAAAACTGGGGAACAGTAGTAGTGAATAACAGTCAGTCACAATGGGCACAGTAGTAAAAAATGCAGGTCAGTCACTATCATTGTCACTTGGACACAGTGCTGTCACTGTGTAACAGCAAAATGTAGTACTGCTCAGTCCAAGCCTGTCACTGCAAAACACTAGCGTACAGTGCCAGTAATTATGCATTCTGTCAGTGTGATGTTGAATAATGGGCTGATACTATTCCATGGATAAAGGTCTATCACTGTATAACAGTGGAATACAGTACTGGTGGATATATTATTGAACACGAGTGCACAGTTGTCAAGTTTATCAATGTATAATGCTGGAATGTAGCATAGTTGTGTCTGTTGGTGTATAACACTAGTTCTCTAACTTTATAACGTGGATGTAGTACAGGTAAATTGAAGGTGCTAAATGTATATTTGTTGAGAATTATGAATTATTTCTTTAAATATTCATCATTGCTCATTACTATCATATTATGGATAATTAGTTTACAATCTATTACAGCCAACCTGTCTCTTACCTATCAGGTTTGTTTAAATTCAAAAGCCAAGCTTTGTTCTTAACTTCACCACATTTAAACTGAACATGTAATTCCATCATCTTATGGTTACTCTTTCCCATTTTACCTATCGCTATGAAAGTCAAGTACTCTGGAATATTTCATGTCAATCTTTATTAACAACAAATATTCCCAGATCAGACCCATCTTAACTCTATTTATGAGAGTAGTTGTGTTTTGTGGTGGGTGGCTAATGGCCTAGAGATGATATTTTTGAATTAATAATCCAAAGGTCCAGGCCAATCTTTTGGGACCACTGGTTAAAGCCCAACTATTGTAACTGGTGGGATTCAAAATCAGTTATTAATAAACCTGGAATTAAAGTGGTATGACCATGAAATTACAGTGTGCTATCACACACATTTCTTCAACGCGAATTGGCTATGATGGAGTTGAAGAATTTAGACCATTATTTGTAGAACACAAACTTTCCTTATCTGTATTGACTATAATGCAATTCCGGTCCCACTAGTTTAAATGGTGCTGCTATTACACAATTTTCTGATAATGCAAGGTCGTGTGGAAACTGAACAATCATGTTACAGAGGAACCTCGATTATCAGATGGGCTCGGGTGGGGAATACTTTATTCGGTTAATCAAATTCTGGATAATCGAATGCCAGATAACATAGTTGAGCCAAGCATCGGGACCTTGTGATCTTGCCGGATAATCCAATATTCAGATCATCGAATGCTGGATAATCGAGGTTCCTGTGTATATCAGAACCGACTGGATCAAATTATTGTACAAATGTATCTTGTTCACTCATGTTGTTTTAGGACAGGAAATCTGGCTTTACCATCCTTCCTTGTTCTGGCATTCATGTCATCCAAGAACCACATACTGTGGTTGACTCGGAACTTGAAATAGTCTATTACATCACTTGGTTGTAAAAATCCACCACAGCAAAGACAAAAAGGAATAAAACTGGATGGAGTACCTGACCTTGACCAAGGCACCAGGACTCGCAATGGCACAACATGCCCTGTCATCCCTAGAGTCGTCCTTACGAATGATTGCGGGCTTGTGGCAATATTTGGAAAGGTGTACTCAGACATGTGAAGCTGCAGGCCTAAAAGTGATATGAACCCCGATGACTTGAAGGAATTGATAAAGTTATCATTTTTATAACTTTAAAATTGATACAAATTAAAATGTGAATTAAACAGGCGAGTTCTGTTCAATAGAAAAAGTACTTGACCCTTAAATAGCAGATATGACAAAGATATCACTGGCAGTGGTGGATTTACTGGCTGTGGTGGTTGTAAGTCCTATCACGTTGCTGACCAGGAATTTTTGTTACTCTTCCCACCTGACATTAGCCTATGGTGGAAGGATTTACAAGTTGATACTCAATTTTGGCCATTGAGTCAAGGTGTGGGAATTGAATAGAGAGTTTCTGGGTTAGCAGTGTAACACTACCCACTATATCAGAGGAGTTCCTTGTCTGTTGCCATTCCTGATTATTTCCTATCCCACTAACAGCACAGTTCCGGCAAATGCTGGAGTACCATGGTGGACAGTCAAAAGGGAATTGCATTGGAAATCCTCAACATTAACTATGGATCCCATGACATCTCTTGGCATCAGGCCAAATATGGGCAGGGAATTCTCCTGCTGATTATCTCCTTCTTGCTTCAGAGCGACTAACATCCAGACCCATATGGTACGGAGCAGCAGCAGAATTATATTCAACCACAATCTGTCACCATATCCCTCGCTCTACCATTACAATTAAGTCAGGAGATTAACCTTGGTTTAACGAATAGTGCAGGAGAACATAACAGGAGTAGTACTAAGCATAACTAAAAAATATCAGGTGCCATTCTAGTGAAGTTACAGCACAGTACTGCTTGCGTGCCAAAAAGCCAGAAGTGGCATGCAGTTGACAGAGCTAAGCAATGTTATGGACCAGGCCAAATCCCCTCAGAACATTTCAAGAAAGTAGCTTAGACCCTATTTTTGCTAGTTGTTTTAAGCAAATGTAACACAGATATTCCAGGAGGGAATCGGTTGGTCAAACCACGTAGTTTTGAAAAAAATAGAATTTATTTGCAAGATTACTGAATGAAACACAAACAAAAGAGGACAGAATACTGAATAACTTAACCTATCCGAAAACCCAACAGACCATCCCAACCTAATGATGCTGTTCCAAATACTTGCAACAATCACCAGAAGCACCCCTTGGGCACAAAAGGTAAAATCAAACACACAGGGTCTTACATCAGAGATGTCAGAGAGAGAGAGGAGCATCAGCCTGTACTTGCTTCTTTGGGTCCAGCAGCTTTTACAATGGCATGACTACTTTCAGTGAATAGCCAGACCAAAACCAAACCAGAGAGAGGCTGAGCTGGGAGAACGGGCCACTCCCCTTTCATTGCACAAGTGTTTTTTTAAACTTAAAAGTCTTTTGCCTGAGGCAGTATCTGTTAGCGATAATCAAATTGGCCCTAAAACCATTCAACTTAGACTTTTCAGAGTCTGTGTCTTTTATGACTTCTCTGGAAAAGAAGGGCCAAGGAGGAAGGGTTTGGAGGGATATGGGCTGGGTGCTGGCAGGTGGGACTAGATTGGGTTGGGATATCTGGTCGGCATGGACAGGTTGGACCGAAGGGTCTGTTTCCATGCTGTACATCTCTATGACGCCGAAACCTTGTGAAAGGAGCATCACCATCACAATAATAACATATCATGGACATGATCAAATCCTGGCTGACCTCGCATTCAGTCGTGAATGGTGGCAGACAATTGAACAAGTAATGGGAGGAGGAGGCCCCCATGAATGATGGGAAGTATGTCAGTGGAAAAGGCTAATGCATCTTCAGACAAATGTGCAAAGTGGGGGATCCATCTCAGCCTCCTCCTGGAGACCCCAGATAACAATTTTTAGCCAATGTCACTCACTTCATGTATTATCTAAGAGGTTTCTGAAGACACTGTTTATAGTGAAGGTTCTTGATAATACCTTCTCGAAGGCAGCTGAGGCAATCGATAAATGCTGAAATCACTCACCATCCCATAAAACAATTAAAATAATTTCAGATATGGTTTCTTTAATTTTAAGTTTTTGAATTAATTTTGCCGATTATAACAATATTCACAAACTCCCTTTTCTAGTGACATAAATTCACCCTTACCTGAACTTTTGGCCTGACGTCCTGATTTAGTTTGAAGCTTTGTTTACCACCCTAGTTATTAAATTTACTACAACATTGTTCCCAGCCCAATTTAGTTGGAGCTTGTTTTAGTGGTGCTCCCTCTGTCCTCAGTACAGAAACCATTGACATCTGAATTGAAATCCCCACCCTCCCACATCACTCTTTTAGCTCTGCATTTAACCTGACAATCTATGATTCTCTATGCCAGTTTATGCAGGTTCAGTAGCAATCCAGAAATATTTGCTTTTGAGGTTCATCTTTATAATTTGGACACTTCCTCTTTTTCCCTCTCCATTACCTTATTTGTTAATCTATATGTATCATTGATTTCTCCATTGACCATGACAAATGGTTTTTTCTTCTTGTGTTCAACACTCTACTCCAGGCGTGAAAAGATCTTCTTAGCATTTCCACTAGACAAGAAACACAGCCTTCAAAACAATTAATTAAGGACGCAGAGAACAAAGCTAGTCCTTGCTATACTATCCCTGCCCACAATCTCATTCCTTTTCACTTCTGCTTTGGTCAATTTTGCCAATCTCCCTGCAGTCTTAGTTACTGCTCAGATGCAGGAGAGCAATCACCTGTTGGACCTAAGTAAAAACTGAAGCTCCTCCACTTCTGAATGTGGGACCTCGTTACCTCCCTAACATACAGCTAAATCTTCCTGCCACTGACCACGATCCAAATCTAAACTACCTTGGGTATCGGAGTAGGGAGGTCATGGAATATTCTGTGCAATTCTTGTCTCCTTCCTATCGGAAGGATGTTGTGAAACTTGAAAGGTTCAGAAAAGATTGACAAGAATGTTGCCAGTGTTGGAGGATTTCAGCTATTGGGAGAGGCTGAATACGCTGGGGCTGTTTTCCCTGAAGCATTGGAGGCTGAGGGGTGACCTTATAGAAGTTTATAAAATCATGAGGGGCATGGATAGGGTCAATAGACAAGGTCTTTTCCCTGGGGTGGGGGAATCCAGAACTAGAGGGCACAAGTTTCAGGTGAGAGGGGAAAGATATAAAAGGAACCTAAGGGGCAATTTGTTTCACACAGTAGGTGGTGCATATATGGAATGAGCTGCCAGAGGAAATGTGGAGGCTGGTACAATTGTAGCATTTAAAAAGTATCTGGATGGGTATATAAATAAGAAGGGTTTAGAAGGATCTGGGCCAAGTGCTGGCAAATGGGACTAGGTTAGATTAGGATATCTGATCGGCATGGACGAGTTGGACCAAAGGGTCTGTTTTCATGCTGTACATCTCTATGACTCTACCGCCTAACCCACCTGGATCGATGTGACCTCAGATTCCAGCAATACAACTCCAAATCCATGTTTCTCAATTTAAGACATTTCCTGCAGAATACTGTTGCCTTGGATCATCATGCTATTCACATTGAAACCTCCTACACTGCCTTTCAAACTATTCTTGTTTTGTTTCAGACATAGTTCATTTACTTTGTTTAAATAGTAAACCAATTAACTTATTCATTTCAAGTTTTTAATTGTAAAATAAGTATTGACAAGTTCCAGGCTCCTGATTCAAACCACTCCTTGAGCTGAGAGCAAAAAAATGTATTAGTCACCCCACCTACTGTGATGTCACGCTAGCAGAGTCACACAGCACGAAAACAGAATGTTCCATCCAACCAGTCCATGTCCTTTATAATCTCAAACTAAACTCGTCCCACCTGCCTTCACTTGGCCCATATCCCTCCAAACATTTCTTATTCATGTACTTATTAAATGCCTTTTAAACATTGTAACTAGATCCGTTTTGTGTAACTTTTCTGGAAGTTCATTCCACACACAAACCTCTCTGTGGGAAAAAAAACTCACCCGCATGTCTTTTTAAAATCTTTCTTCTCTATTTTACTAATAATAAAACTGTGTAGGTTAGGTGAATTGGCCATGCTAAAATTGCCCGTAGTGTTAGGTGATGGGGTAAATGTAGGGGAATGGGTCTGGGTGGGTTGCACTTCGGCGGGTCGGTGTGGACTTGTTGGGCCGAAGGGCCTGTTTCCGCACTCGAAGTAATCTAATCTAATCTAAAACAATGCAAATTAAATTGGGGCATTTTAAATCAGAGTAACAAACAGCATGAAGAACAATTCATTGCAAAGGTGATTACTTGTAACACCTTGGATTTCCTAATTAATTTAGATTTTAAACGGGATTGAAAACAATTGAACATTAAATGTAATAAGCATTAAATAATCAAAGGCAATCATGGGTGGCACAGTGACTCAGTGGTTAGCACTGTTGACTCAGTGCCAGGGACCTAGGTTCGATTCCAGCTTTGGGCAACTGTCTGCGTGGAGATTGTACGTTCTCCTGTGTCTGTGGGTTTTCTCCCACTTCCAAAGCTGTGCAGGTTAGGTGAATTGGCTGTGCTAAATTGCCCATAGTATTCAGGAATTTGTAGTCTAGGTGCATTAGTCAGGGATAAATGTAGAGTAATAGGGTAGGGGAATGGGTATGGGTTGGATACTCTTCGGAGAGTTAGTGTGGACTTGTTGGGCCGAAAGGCCTGTTTCCACACTGTAGGGATCCTATGAAAAGGGAGAGGGGAAATCAAGACAATCAGTATTACAAGAAAAAAGTACTCAGGTCACTTATGGGACGAGAAGCTTCACTAGACCCAGCACGATGCTTCTTAGGACGTTAAACAAAGTTGCTACAGAGATGGTGGATGCACTGGTAGTAATTTTCCAAGAATCAGTACATCGTGGAGATGTCCCAGAGGATTGGATATCCAAGGAATGAAGGCTTATGGGAAAAGGGTAGGAAAGTGGAGTTGAGGATTGTCACATCAGCCATGAACTCATTGAATGGTGGATTCATCTCCTACTTCTACTCCTATGTCTTATGCCTGAATACCAGGCAATAACATCAATTCTGGGAATGTAGTTTGATGTAGAGTGAGTAGATTGAATTGAAATGTTACGCCACACAGTTTTGCAAGGAAAGTGTTATGGTTTTGCAACTGATCCTGTAACAGTTTATCAACAGGCAGTAATAGTATTGCTACAGAGAGTATTTCAAAGGAATGAAATGCACTTGGAAAGCTGATATAAACACAGAATTTGTGAACCATTTGAAGATACTAGGTAAAGGGGTGAAAGTGTCTACTTGTGTGGCAGGGTTATGCTGTAGAGTTCATCATCAGTATCTCACTTCAATCTGAATGAAGAATTCCTAACAAAGCGAAAGATAATTAATGTTTAGAGAGAGAAATATATTTCATCACACACCATCTCTCATTTATGTAGTCTGGTGGTTAAAATTACCTTTAAACCAACAGAAACAAGAATAACTAAATTGGATTTGGTTTCGGCATCAATTTAGTTTTAGAAAGTTACTGTATTAATTGCAGTATTGATTTGCAGGATTGTTGTAAATTTAGATATTAAAGATTGGACACGTTTAAAAAGAAAACGGTATTACTCAAAGTCAGCATAGATTTTTTTAAAAAATAAAATAACATTTGGCAAACCTATTGGAGTGTTTTGAAACTGTGATTAGTAGAATAGATGCAATGGATGTTCCACAACCTACACTCTTTCACTAAAGTTACTTATTTCCTTAACTGTTCTGAATAATTTTTTTTAACTGAGATTAAAAAATTCGGTCAATTCTCCTTTGAATTCTTCAAATGTTTTCCAATTTGTATGTATCTCTAAATTAAAATCATCAATCCTTGATCATTCTAAACCCAAAGCATGCTGACATTATTCAATGTTTTCTCTCTTCTGTCATAAGCCTTCACAATTTAAACGTACCTCCATTGACAATGGAAGAGATTTTGTTATCATCTACTGTCTGACAGGTATTGGTTTAAAATCATGGTTCTGGAAAGACTGACTGAATTCAATTTTAAACCTATTTAAAAAAAAATATCAATACCAATACTACCAAACACTTAAAGATGATAATATATGTGAATAACATACCTTTCATCACAGTGAATACTAATCTTTTGGGATGCATAGACCAAGACTCCTAGATCCCTCTGTATTTCAGAGCTGTGCAATCTGTCACCATTTAGACAATATTTCTTTTTTTATTCTTTCTGCTGAAATGGATAATTCCACATTTTTCCACATTATGCTACTCTACCAGATCTCTGCCCACCTGCTTAACCTATCTACATCCCTTATGTGTATCCTTATGTCCTCTTCACATCTGATTACACTATCTATCATTGTATCAACAACTAATTTAGTAACCATATCTTTGTTTCCTTCATCCAACTGATTGACATAAATTGGAAAAAGTTGAGGCCCTAGTACTAATCCCTGTGACACCCCAGTCATTATATCAGATTGATCAGAAAATGACCAATTTAAACCTACCCTGTTTTCTGCTAGCTACTCTATCTTCTATCTGTGCTGTAAAAACTATTTTTAATTTTTTTTTGTATTTTTGATTGTGGACTGAATTGGGAAAAGGACTGTTTTAAAACTAGGAATTGTGAAAGGGATTGCAAATGAACTGGTGCAAGGAGTCATGTACATACTGCGTGTAATGAGTAGCTGGAGTTATGACTATTTGTCAATGACAAAAGCCATCTGCCTGCCAACAACTATATGATTGGCTTCTGGATGGCTGAACTGTGAACACGACTGCCAGAAAGTTTCAGTCCTTTGAAAGGAGAGGTTGCATATCTCTCTGCAGTAGCCTGAAGCCTGAGTAAAAAAAACCTTCTCTCCCCAGTTGCTGGATGCCATTGCTTTTAACCAATTAGTCAGAGACTTTACAACTTGTGAACCAGTAAATCAGTGCTTACTGCAAGAATGTGAAGACAAGATTGATATTAACAAGTTGGCAAGCAAAAGGATCATCTCAGCAAATTCTGTGGATAGGGGCCTTTGAACTGTCTTCCTACACCAGTAACACCATTTCATTTTGTCAGTCTAGGTCTGTACGTGCATCTGGGGGGAAGTTTATAAGAGGGTTAGAGTTTTAATCAGTACAGTTATAAGTTGGCAGTTCATAGTTGCTCACCTGTAGCTATAATCATAGAATCCCTACAGTATGGAAGCAGGCCAATCGGTCCATCGAGTCTACACCAACCCTCCAAAGAACTTCTCACCCAGACCCACTCTATCCCTGTAACCCTGCATTTCTCATGGCTAATCCACCTAGCCTGCAAATCCCTGGGCACTATGGGTAATTTAGCATGGCCAATGCACCTAACCTGCACACCTTTGGACTGTGTGGAAGGAAACTGGAGCACCCCCAGAGGAAACCCACATGGACATGGGGAGAACTTGCAAACTCCACACAAATAGTTGCCCAAAGCGGGAATCAAACCCAGCTGCTTGGTGCTGTGAGGCAGCAGTGCTAACCAGTGAGCCACTATGCCACCATTTATTTGTAACATATAATAATTCTTTTTTAAGTAAAGAAACCTAATTTATTTTGTAACCTGGGTCTAAAAAGCCAGATAAATTGGAGAATTTTGCACACTTGAGTAAAATTTTTAACTTTTACGATGATCCCCAGTGCAGCATCCCAGTGGAGTGCAACAATGCTTGATATAACCTTAAACCATGATCTTTTACTTTCCACATAACTTTTGATGTGGTTCCTTATCGAATGCCTTCTGGAAATCTACATTCACTGGTTCCCCTCGATGCATTTGTTATTTCTTCAAAGAACTCCAATAATGTGGTTAAACATGCATTCTCTTTCATAAAACCATGGTGACTCTGCCAGATTATCTTACATTTATTATTTTCTAATAAAATGGAACTTTACCTGAATCTAGGGAATTTTGGAAAATTAAAGTCAATGCATCAGCTATCTCACTAGCCACTTCTTTTAAGATTCCTGATGAAGGGCTTATGCCCAAAACATCGATTCTCCTACTCCTTGGGTGCTGCCTGACCTGCTGTGCTTTTCCAGCACTACACTCTCGACTCTGAGCTCCAGCATCTGCAGTCCTCACTTTCTCCTGATTCTTTTAAGACATAGGATAAAGTCCATCCACACCCACAACTTTATCAGCCCACAAGTCCAACAATTTGCTCAGTACCACCTCCTTAGTGATTGTGATTTTCTCTAGTTCTTCTCTCCATTTCATTTCCTAATTTAGAGCTATTTCGTACTCAAAAGAAGGGCTGTGAAATTCTTTAGGAGTGTAACAAGTATATATAGGACTAGGATTTGATTTAATATTAGATTAGATTAGATTAGATTCCCTACAGTGTGGAAACAGGCCATTTGTCCCAACCAGTCCACACCGGCCCTCCAAAGTATAACCGACCCAGACCCATTCCGCTACATTTATCCCTGACTAATGAATCTAACACTGGGCAATTTAGCATAGCCAATTCACTTGACCTTCACATCTTTTGGATTGTGGGAGGAAACTGGAGCCCTGGAGGAAACCCACGCAGACACGGGGAGAATGTGCAAACTCTGCACAGACATTGGCCCAAGGTGGGAATCAAACCTGGGTCCCTGGCGCTGTGAGCCATCGTGCCACCCCACTCTTTGACCTGTATCTATAGTGTTGCAATGAAAGACTTAATCCCACCAGTACTATAACCTCGTGTTATAACAGACCTGAACTCAATGATACCACACCCATATTTATACAGCAAAAACTCACACTTCTATTGTGCTCAGTAAACCACTTAGCTTCTCAGGAGCATGATCAGAAACAAAATTGACATCTACTACTCTATAGATACAGTAGTGGTGCTGGAGAATTGGCAAATTACAGAGGGTTTGACCCTTGTTTACAAATCAAGATAAACCCAGTAAATACGGTCTTAGTCTTGGTAGTGTGAAAACAATTATCCAAAATTAACAGTTACTTGGAAAGGTGTAGGTTGATAGAGGAATGCCAGTGTGGACTGGTTAAGGGCTTATTTGTTTGAGCTTTTTGAATTCAGAGTGTTGATAACGTAATATGGTTGTGTGGTGTGTGTGAAGTTGTAATATGAAAGACGTGTTGGACATAGAAAAGCCCAGGGAATGAAGAGAGCAATGACAACATGGATTCAAAATGGTTGAGGGACAGAAAACATTGAGCAGCAATATTTGCAGATTATGGGAAAAGTAATAGTGGGGTTCCCCAGTTTTTTAAATCTACATTATATCTATTTATTAGGCACTGCCTAAGAGCATGGTGGAACCATTCTCAACCTTTCAGAAGAGAATTGATTACCTGAAGATAAAGCATTTGCAAGTCTAAGCATTTGCACAGAGTCTGCAAGGATAATGTGCCAGCATGGAAATATCTTAAAAATTTTAACAAGCATATGGGATCTTTGGCTTTATCAAGGTTCTACAGTGAAAAAGAAAGGAAATTATGTAAAGTGCTGTTTAAGCTTCAGTTGGAACACTGTGTTCTGTAGGCAAAAGTGAGGACTGCAGATGCTAAAGATTAGAGTCGAGAATGTGCTGCTGGATAAGCACAGCAGGTCAGGCAGTGTACGAGGAGCGGGAGAATTAACGTTTCGGGCAAAAGCCCCTCTATTCTGTGTTGGGTAATGAGCTTTAGGAAAGGTATGAAGGCTTTAGGGAGAGTGCAGAAGAAATACACCTTTAAAGGTACCAGAGATAAGGCATTTCATATTACAGGCCAACCGCCAGAAGCGCAGGTCCGGTTTCAGTTACTTGTGGTTTACCGTAGCCTGAACATGGAAACATTACAGAACCAGGGACCGGGGCTGCCGGGGAGGTAAATTTCCCATTTAAATTAATGATTCACTACTATCCATGGTTTCAGGCTTCTGTGATGGGTTTTGGAACATATCCAGGGAGACTACTGTATGCGAAGATATTGGGCTGGATGTGATAAGACCATAAGACATAGGATAAAATGTCGATCATTTAGCCCATTGAGTCTGTTCCACTATTCAATGATATCAAATTATCCTTGGCTTGACTTTCCTTCCTTTTCCCCCCATAAGTCTTGATTCCCTCATTGATTAAAATGGAGGCAGCTGAGGTCCCAGAGCTGAAAACAGCAGAAGACCCCCATATCAACCAGCATCACACCCCGGATAGACATCATCTGAGGTTGCCATCTTTATGGCAGCCTGTCCCCAAGCGCTGCCACCTCAATCAGCAGTGTCCCCGACATCACCATTAGTGAGGGCAGTGAGGCACCATTGCCACGCGTGACTGCTCCATGGATGATGGAGTGCCCAAAAAAAGAGAGGACCTCACTCCACCATCTCTTTGGTAGGCAGCCTGATTTCACTGGGCAGTCTCCCCTCATAGCTGTTCCCTCTTTTGCTTACAGTTCTGGTCACCATAAGACCAGAAGGATGTGGATGCTTTGGAGAGGGTACAGAAAAGGTTTACTAGGATAATGCCTGATCTGGAGGATTTTAGCTATGAGGAAATTTTGGATAAATTGGTTTTCACTGGAACGCAGGAGGCTAAGGAGTGAGCAGATAGAAGTTTTATAAGATTGTGAATGGCAAGAATAGAGTGGAAAGTTTAAAGTTTTTTCCCAGGATGGGGACACAGATTCAAGGTGCGGAGTTGAAAGTTTAAAAAAGATGTGCAAGCAAGTTTTTCACACAAAGGGTGGTGAGTGCCTAGAACCTAGTGCCAGAGGAGGTTGTGGAAGCAGACACAAGTTTGACCAGGAAGGGAATAGAGGGATATGTATCCTGTAAGTGAAGGCAATTTTAGTATGGAAGGGCAAAATGTGTTGGCATTGGCTTGGAGGGCTGAAGGGCCTGTTCCTGTACTGTGTTTTTGGTGTTTGTTCTCTCTCACCATCTATCATCCCTAACTTGGGCATGACACCATGGAAGATGGGAAATGGCCCTTAATTGACAACTTAATTGGCTCCATTGGGCTTGCACAGTGTAACCGATATGACAACTGTCCTACTGCTCGCAAAATCACATTTTGCCAGGAAGACTGGCTTGATTCTGAAGCTTTACCAAGCTATCTTCCCAGTCATCCCAACTCCCAGGAGAGGCAGGAGGAACTGGGGTTGTTTTTCCTAAACTTCGCTAAAAGGAGATTTAACAGAGGTGTTTAAAATCGAGAAAGGCTTTGACAGTAAATAAGAAGTAACATTTCTGTTGCAGAAGGATCTGTAACCAGAGGACACGAATTTGAGGTTATTGGTTCCTTTGTCAAAGGCAGCTTGAGAGAACATTTTATTGACACAACACGCTGTTGTGATCTGGGAAAACACTGCCTGACAGAGGGAGGAAGCAAACTGAAGGAAATTCTGATTAAAAACTTGAGGACAAAATAAATGGCATGTTTTCTGCAGGCAGAAGACACTTAATGATGGAGAAGATGAAACAGTTTTTATTGATATCTCAAATAGATGGTTGGCTGAACTAAGTTCAGAGTGTGGCTTCCATTCTCCAGTTTGATCTTTTGAGCCCTCTGTAGATTTGTTGAAAGTAGCTCCTTTTATACGCTGTATTTTACCCACATCAAAGGTATTTTTCACAGTTAAAATCTCACAAATCTGATTTAGGAACAGTTTGTTCATGTAAATAGTTCTGAATGTTTACTTCAAAGCTACTTCTCCCAAATAAGATTTTCTGAATTAACTGTGTTTCAATCCTATAAGTCATGGTGTTATTAATCAATAACGTTCTGCACTATGGTTGAGATATGCCCCTACCTTATGTCTATTATACTAAATGCTGTTCAAATCACCTACCTCCTCATACAGGCATTTCTTACAGAAAATATTCAGATGTTTGGAACAGAAATTAACACCATGAGAAGAATGCATACATTTTGAAGCCAATGTAAGGAAATATGACTTTTAGCATTTTAACCCTGATAATGGCGAACAATTCAAGGTACATTATCACCTTCTCAGGGCAGCTAGGAAGGACAGGTCACACCTAATTAGTGTTATTTACATCTCAAATATAATG
Organism: Chiloscyllium plagiosum; assembly: GCF_004010195.1. Classification (NCBI taxonomy): domain Eukaryota; kingdom Metazoa; phylum Chordata; class Chondrichthyes; order Orectolobiformes; family Hemiscylliidae; genus Chiloscyllium; species Chiloscyllium plagiosum. Next base: position 86,938,381 of record NC_057718.1, read on the forward strand.
GTGTAGATGCGTTTAAAGAGGTACTAAATACGTAAGTGAGAGAGATGTTGCTAAAAAGCAAAATAGGTTGGGAAGAGAGTCACGTGGGTTGTGAAAATGGACCCAGCCTGTCTCTGTGCTGCGTGTTCTTAGTTTTAAAGGGAAAAAGTAAAACTTGTTGTTTATGAAATTGATTGCATTCACTTTGGGGGTAATTTTTTGGCTGCTGCAGGTCAAGAACGATTTGGCAACATGACGAGAGTGTATTATAAAGAAGCTGTTGGAGCTTTTGTAGTCTTCGATGTATCCAGACACTCAACATTTGACGCAGTTCTGAAGTGGAAGAGTGACTTGGACAGTAAAGTGAAGTTGCCCAATGGGAAGCCAATCCCTGCTGTGCTCTTGGCAAACAAATGTGATCAGCAATGGGATGGTTTGGACAATAGCCCAGCGACGATGGATCGCTACTGCAAGGACAATGGTTTCATAGCGTGGTATGAAACCTCAGCGAAGGTTAGTGACAATGTAACCATCTGCTTGGGGTACTGCAGCAAGGTAGTTCTCTAGTCAACTCACAGTTACAACATATTTTGGCTTACTGGCCAGGTGTCTGCAGTAGCTTAAGGTTGTGGGTTATGTCAAGAGACTTGACACTCCCAATGAAGTACAGCATTCCCCAGTACTATCAGAGGTGATGTTTTACAGTTAAATTGAGAACCTGTCTACTTTCTCCAAAGTGGTTGTAAAGGACCCAAAGGCAATATTTTGAAGAATAACAGGAATTAGCTAAAATTTAACCCACAACTAATACAAAAACACACGATCTGGTCAATCAGCAACAGAGGTATGCCCTTCAGTCTGAGTGACTGATGTACCAGCAATGATCATTGACTTCCTGGTGGTGCCACTGATCAATGAAGGATTGCTAACATATGAATGACTCGAAGCTCTTGCTTGTCAGGACTTCAGTGTCCAGGGATCTTTGATCCCAGGGAAGATGTGTCACATTAAGTGTGTCATCTAGCTGTGCAATGGTGGGTCTTGCTCTATAAAGGTGACATGGGGCTCTAGTTTTTCAGCTAGAAGGCAGGCCCTTCACCTTCACTAAATACTACCAGGTGACATAGAACATAGAACAGTACAGGCCCTTCGGCCCTCGATGTTGCGCCGATCCAAGCCCACCTAACCTACACTAGCCCACTATCCTCCATATGCCTATCCAATGCCCGCTTAAATGCCCATAATGAGGGAGAGTCCACCACTGCTACTGGCAGGGCATTCCATGAACTCACGACTCGCTGAGTAAAGAACCTACCCCTAACATCTGTCCTATACCTACCCCCCCCCCCTTAATTTAAAGCTATGCCCCCTTGTAATAGCTGACTCCATACGTGGAAAAAGATTCTCACTGTCGACCCTAACTAAACCCCTAATCATCTTATACACCTCTATCAAGTCACCCCTAAACCTTCTTTTCTCCAATGAAAACAACCCCAAGTGCCTCAGCCTTTCCTCATACGACCTTTCTACCATACCAGGCAACATCCTGGTAAACCTCCTCTGCACCCGTTCCAGTGCCTCCACATCCTTCCTATAGTATGGCGACCAAAACTGCACACAATACTCCAGATGCGGCCGCACCAGAGTCTTATACAACTGCAACATGACCTCAGTACTCCGGAACTCAATTCCTCTACCAATAAAAGCCAGTACGCCATATGCCTTCTTCACCGCACTATTTACCTGGGTGGCAACTTTCAAAGATTTGTGTACATGGACACCAAGATCCCTCTGCTCATCCACACTACCAAGTATAAACTTCCATTCTTTTATTCACGTGGGATTAGGTCAGGAGTTCCATATGAACATAACTTAATCTGCTCCAGATTTCATAAACACAGAAGCCTTGCATCAAAAATGACACAAATTTTTCATTTATAGGAGACATTTGCTCCCACTATCAGTTCTTCTAGACAGTTTTGACTGTTGTACCATAACATCATGTTGCCTGTCAGTGTTGACACAATGAGCCAAATGGCCTCCTTCAGCACCATAATGCTCTGAGACCTCTTGTTCAGCTGGAAAACCCATTGTCACTCACAATGCAATTTCACAGTCTGTCTGAACTCTTAGTCTCTGAAAACATCTCCTTGTGTCTTCTGGAGGAGATGTGTGTCTTCATGTGTTTTTCTGGTCTCCCCCAGCTGCAGCAGAAAGCCAGTCATAACTTTGTACCTCAATCAGCTTCCACCTGTTTCTTCTCTATAGCATAGCGTATCTAGGTCATGTGGACGCAAAAGGGGTTTGCCAAGAATCCAGCAACTCCCTGCCCAGCTATCTGTTTCATTTTAGGTTAAAGGGGCATTTCAAAATGAAAGCTTCTTGCAAAGGTTATTATTCATGACACTTAATATCTTGAAAACCTCAATCAAATCAATTCTTAAATTTCTAAATTCAAAGGATTGCAATGCTAATTTGTTTAAGCTCTCCTTGTAGCTTAACCCTTCTATGCCAGGCATCATGCTAGTAAATCTGCATTGTTCTCCCTCCCAAGGCTAATATTGTTGCCCTGAGGTTTAGTGCGCAGAATTGTTTGCAGATCTACAGATGCGAGTCAGTCAGGGCAGGCAGGAACAAGGCAGAGAACAAGGTAGGACTGATCAGTTGAACTGCATTTATTTCAATGCAAGATGCTTGACAGGGAAGGCAGATGAATGCAGGGCATGGTTAGATACATTAGACTGGGATATCATAGCAATTACAGAGATGTGGCTCAGAGATGGACAGGACTGGCAGCTTAATGTTCCAGGATACAAATGCAATAGGAAGGATAGAAAGGGGGGCAAGAGAGGAGGGGGGAGTGGCATTTTTGATAAGGGAAAGGATTAAGGCTGTACTTAGGGAGGATATTCCTGGGAATACACCCAGAGAAGTTATTTGGACTGAGAAATAAGAAAGGGATGATCACCTTACTGGGATTGTATTAAAGACTCCCCAATAGTCAGCAGGAAATTGAGAAAAAAAATAGTAAGCAAATCTCAGTTATCTATAAGAATAATAGGGTGGTTATGGTAGGGTATTTTAACTTTCTAAACATAGATTGGGACTGCCATAGTATTAAGGGTTTAGATGAAAAGGAATTTGTGAAGTGTCGACAAGAAAGTGTTCTGATTCAGTGTGTGGATGTGCTGACTAGAGAAGGTGCAAAACTTGACCTACTGTTGGGAAATGCGGCAGGACAGGTGACTGAGATGTCAGTGGGGGTGCACTTTGGGGACCAGCGAGCACAATTTGATGAGTTTTAAAATAGTCATGGAAAAGGATTGAGTGGATCTAAAAGTTGAATTTCTAAGTTGGAGGAAGGCCAATTTTGACAGTTTTAGGCAAGAACTGTCAAAAACTGATTGAGGGTAGATGTTCGCAGGTAAAGGGACGGCTGGAAAATGGGAAGCCTTCAAAAATGAGAAAACCAGAGTTCAGAGACAGTATAATCCTGTTTTGTTTAAGAAAAGAAGGAAGTATATGTAAGGTATAGACAGCAGAGATCACGTGAATCCTTACAAGAGTACAAAGGCAGTAGGACTATACTTAAGAGGGAAGTTAGAAGGGCAAAATGGGGGCATGAGATAGTTTTGGCAAATAGGATTAAGGAGAATCCAAAGGGATTTTATAAATACGTTAAGTACAAAAGGGTAACAAAGAAGAGTATATGGCCCCGCAGGCAATGGGGGAGATACTAAACAAATATTTTGCATCAGTGTTTACTATGAAGAAGGACATGGAAGATATAGAATGTGGGGAAATAGATGGTGACATCTTGAAAAATGTCCATATTACAGAGGAGGTGGTGCTGGATGTCTTAAAATGCTTAAAGGTGGATAAATCCACAGGATCTGATCAGGTGTACCTTAGAACTCTGTGGGACGCTAGGGAACTGATTGCTGGGCCCTAGTCATCATTAGTCACAGGTAAGGTGCTGGAAGACTGGAGGTTGGCCACCGTGGTGCCACTATTTAAGAAAGGTGATAAAGAAAAGCCAGGGAATTATAGACCGGTGAGCCAGACATCGGTGGTGGGCAAGTTGCTGGAGGGAATCCTGAGGGACAGGATTTACATATATTTGGAAAGGCAAGGACTAATTAGGGATAGTCAACATGGCTTTGTGCGTTGGAAATCATGTCTCAGCAACTTGATTGAGTTTTTTGAAGAAGTAACAAAGAGGGTTGATGAGGACAGAGTAGTGGATGTGATCGATATGGACTTCAGTAAGGTGTTCAACAGGGTTCCTCATGGTAGACTGGTTAGCAAGGTTAGATCTCATGGAATAAGGGAGAATTAGCCATTTGGATACTGATACATCTTATTATGTAAGTTGTCTAAAAGATTAGTCAAAAAGAACGATTGTGAGGAGTGTCTTCAAGAAAGAAAGCTAGGTCGAAACAGGGAACTGTGGAGAGGGTATTTCAGAGCTTCGGACTTAACCAACTGAAGCCCTAGTTTTCCATGGTGGTGCAAATAAAATTGGGATACACAAAAGCCCAGAATTGAGGGGAATCTCAGAGGTTTATATAAGAATTAACTGTTACCATTTTTTGATCTGAAGTGTTTACACTCCTTACAATACCAACTATTTTTATGTCATTCACAAATTTGACATTCTGTTTGATCATTTAAGTAATTAATAAATGTGGTGAAAAGTTAAGGAGCCAGTGCAGATCCTTACAAGATACCAATAAGTTTACCTGTCCACAATCAATATTTCCTTGCTTCCTGCTGTTCAGTCACTTCTTAACCCAGTCACTAATTTGCCTCCAATTCTGTCACCTTCAAGCTATAACCAACCCATCCCTTATGAGGGAATTTTTCAAATACCTGCTCAGGCCCATTCTGTAGATAACACTATCCAGAAATTCAGACACTTCTTCAAAGTAATTAAGCTTTGTCAAACGTGACCTACTTTCTACAAATCCATTCTGGTTCTCAGCTCAGCTGAATTTTTTTCAAGTGATCAGTCATCCTTTTTTTTCATAGAATCTAGCAAATGTCAAAAAGCTCATGTTAAACTAATTTATAATTCTATTATTTTCTCAAGTAGTGGAGTAGTTTACACAATATTTCAATCTGAAAAACCTTTCCTGAATTAGGAGAATGTTGGAAATTTGTAGTGAAGGCACCTGTAATTTAATGTTTCCATTACTGTTAGCTTGCTTATATTAACTTTGAGTCCCTGTCCTTGATTTAGTAACAATGCCCTTGGCAAATTTGACATCCTGACCTCTTCCTGTACTGTAAATACTAACACAAGTAATTATTCAGCTATTTCCTTATTTTCATTGACAACATCACCAATATTAGTTTTCAAGGAACCACGTAGCTCCTGACTATTTTTTTTAGTCAAAATGTAATTGGATTTCTCTGTATTGATTTCCTTCGCAAGTTCTTTTCAGAATTTTTGTAGCTCGCTTTGTCAGCTCTTGCTGTTTATATTCTTCCCATCCACCTATATCTATTTTTTATTGCACCTTTGTATGCTTTTACTTTCAGCTCTATGTTGTCTTTTTTTCTTTTTTATCTATGGCTCTTTGTTTTTGATAAGTATAACTCTTGTTTAAAGGTGCACAGAAAAAGTGGATTGGCTATAGATTAACCCTGGAAATGCAGGGTTACAAGAGTAGGGTCGGGGCATGGGTCTGGGTGGGATGCTGCTCGGAGGGTCAGTGTGGACTCACTGGGTAAGGGGCTTGTTTTCACACTGCAGGGTTTCTAGCTCTTAATGGGTATAACGCGTTCTTTGACACACCAGCTTTGTTTTTGAATACCTTCCACTGATCCATTTTGTCCTCTAACAGATTTGCCCAGTCTGCTGTGCTAATTTCTGACCCTTTGAAGTTAGCCTCTCCTAAACCTAAAATTTTCATAAATGCTTCATATGTCTCCCTTTCAAACTCTGTGTTGAACTCAGTTAGGTGGTGATCACTGTTAAAGAACAGCTAAGATTATAAACTAAATCTTGTTTGACAAATATACGGTGGCCTTCCTTCTTGGTAGTTCTAGTTGTTTTTGATGGTGTAGAAATAGTATTGTGGTCCAAAAGGCCTGGGTTCAAGAGCCACCTGCTCCAGATGCACATCATGATATGTCTGAACAGTTTGTATTAAAAATATCTCTAATTGTTTCAGAAAACTATTCTGGATATACTCGATATTTAAAACCTTTCAAAGATCATAAGAAGTAGGAAACAGGAGCGGGCCTTTCAACCTCGACGTGATTGTGGCCTCAACTCCTGTTCCTGGCTTTCCCCATAATCCTTGACTCTATTGTTGATGAAAAATCTGCTTAATGTGACCTAGACTGTGTCCAATGATCCTGCATAACAATGATCAGACAGAAGAAATGCCTCCACATCTCTGCTTTGGTTGAGAGACCTCTTATTTTAAACTCTGCTTAGATTCACCATGAGGGAAACATCTCCACATCATTCACCTCTCAGCAGACAAGGCAGTACTAAGGGGTGTTTCTACTTATACTTTCTGAAAACAACTGACTCAGGCTCCAAAATACAAATTAAATCAATCATGATTTAATTGGCTGCAACTTCCCTTGAAGCTTGTATACTCTTATTTAAGGCTGCAATGTAACTTTATAATGTTATGTTCTGTTAATTGCCAAATTAATGGAAAAACTAAATTTTATTTTAGAAACTTAGCCCTTAAGACCCTAACATTCACCAGTTCTCCTCCATCCACTCTGCTCGATATATCCTCAAATAGCTCGAATTTTGTTTAAGCACTGTTTCCCTCTCACAAAACTGTTGACTCTGCCAGGTTCTATTATGATTTTCTAAGTATCCTGTTACTACCTCCTTAGTAATAAACTCTTGCATTTTCCAGGTGTTAGATTAACTGGCCCAAATTTTCCTGCTTTCAATCTTCATCCTTTTCTTGTAGCTTTCCAATCCCTTTTCCAGATCTCTTAAGACCCTAGGATGCAGACCATTGGATCCAGAGTATTTGTCAACCTGTGTGGCTCTTCAGTTTTCCCAGTGCATAGTCCTGATCTTGATTGTTGGAAGTTTCTCCCTTCCTTTTGGCTCTTACTTTTTTATTATTCTTAGGATTTTTTTTACCTTTTCCTTTAAAAACTGATACAAAATACCTATCTAAAGTTACTTTTTTTTCTCTTTATTATTTCCCCAGAGTCGTCTTCTAAGGAACCAATGCTTTCTTTAGCTGCTCTCCTCCCTTATATAGAGGAGGTGATAAAAACAGATACGATAGCAATGTTCAAGAGACATATAGACAGACGCATGAAAAGGCAGGGAAAAGAGGGATATGAACCATGTGCTGGCAGATCGCATTAGTTTATAATGTATCATTGAGTCAGTGCAGACATAGTGGGCCAAAGGGCCTCTTTCTGTACTGTTCTGCTCTCTGTTCTATGTGTTTCTTGGAGGTTTTACAGTCTGTTTTATATTCTCTTGTTCTAATTTCTCTTTCTTTATTATTTCTTTGTTCATTCTTTGCTGGTTCCTCTGCTTGTCTCCAGTTCATTAATAGGCTTCAATGCCCTTCGCCTTAATACAACTTTGGAATTACTTATTATGTAAATGAATGCTGCTGCAATTCTTTTGCACCTTCTGGATGTGAAGTTTGCTCACTAAGCTGGAAGGTTCGTTTTCAGATGTTTCATCACCATACTAGGTAACATGATCAGTGAGCCTCCTGTGAAGCATTAGTGTTAGTGACCCGCTTTCTATTTATGTGTTTGTTTTCATGGATCTGTGACGTCATTTCCTGTGGTGATGTCATTTTCTGTTCCTTTATGTTCATGTATCTTGGTGGCTAGTTTTCTACCGAAGTTTGTAAATGACATTAGTTTTGCTTGTTGTCTGTATAGGACTTTCAAGTTAATTAACTGCTGTTTTACAGAATACCTTGCAAGAACTGTAACAAACACTACATTGGACAAACAGGCAGAAAATTAGCCACCAGCATACATGAACATCAACTAGCCACAAAAAGACATGGCCCACTCTCATTAGTATCTTTAAATATAGATGAGGAAAGACACCACTTCGACTGGGGCAACACATCTATCCTAGGGCAAGCCAAACAGAGACATGCACATGAAATCCTAGAAGCATGGCATTCTACTGGAACTCTATCAACAAACACATTGACTTGGATCCCAATTACCACCCCCTGAGAAAAAGAACAGGAAATGATGTCACCAACCCAAGAAAACCTAAACACATAAATAGAGAGTGGGTCACGAACACCAGTGCTTCACCGAAGGCTCACTGATGATGATACCTCGTATGGTGATGAAACGTCTGAAAACGAACCTTCCAGTTCAGCGAGCAAACTTATATCCAGAACCTCAACCTGAGCTACAAATCTTCTCAAACCTCTTTTGCACCTTTTTAATATAATGTTTCCAAGTAATTTATTTCCGTTAAGAACAGAGGAGAAGCTATAGTTTTTTAATATTCACTCATGGCATGTTGGTGTCACTGGCATTTATCATCCATCCCTAACTGCCCAGAGGGTAGTGAAGAGTTAACTACGTTGTTGTGGATCTGGAGTTGCATGTAATCCAGACCAGGTCAGGATAGCAGTGTTTCTCACCTAATAAACCAGGTGGATGTTTGTAACAATTGACAATGGTTACATGATCAACATTAAACTAGTTTTTTAAATTGAATTCAGTAATTTATTTGAAGTCCGATTTCATCATCTGTCATGGTGGGAGTCAAACCCCTATTCCAAGAATATTAGCCTGGAGTTTTAGTGCAGTGACATTACTACTACCCTATCACCTCCCCACCTTTGAGGGAAGAGGAATGACTGATCTCTGAGAGTAGAGAGCGACTTGGAGTGGTAACAAGCAATAAAATATTGCAAGGAGAGATTTGAAGCAGTGACTGAGAACTGAGTTTTGGTAGATTAGTTATTCCCCCAAAAATGAAGCACCTCCATGAATGAGTCACAGGGTGAAATAAAATTTTGGCAAAGTGATAAGTTTGTGGAGGTTAGAGAAAGGAGTTTCAGAGTGGGACTGAATGTTTCCTAAATAATGTTAGGAAGAAATGAAGAGAGGGAAAATGTTGAAGGGAGTTGCTAGCAATGTGTGCAAAGTCACTTTATATTTTAGGAGAGTGTAATATGAAACTGGAGTGGGAAAGAGCATTTGAGTGTTGTCCGGGCAGTAGGTTTGGCAATGATCAGGGTAAATAAAGAATGGATATACAAAAAGGGTAAATTAAGTGATCTTTCTAAATAGAGTTTCACGATTTCTTCCTAAACATGTGAACTTTCCAAAAGAAGGCTAGGGATTAACAACAATTGACTCTTTCAAATCACTTAGGATCTTTTAATAATGTTCTTTGTGCTGGGTGTAAGTGGGTTGAGATGCGAGGGTGGAATAGTTGTTGTTTGGGTGTGTGACAGGCAAGCTGCCAACCTGACTTATCATAGGAACAGGAACAAGTGATTCAAATTTTTGAACCTGTTCTGCCATTCAGTTGGATTTTAAATAATCTGTACCTAAACACCATTTAATCTGCCTTTGATAAACCATCAGTCTTTTGATTTTAGTTTTGTTTCCAGTTGGCTCACAGCCCTTTGGAAGAATGATAGTGAGAAGAAACACATGTTTATTTAATAATGAATCAATAATATAATCAATTACTTAATTACAGCACAATAAAGATGGCAGGGCAGTTGATGTAGAATGTGGGAGTTCCTGGGTGCTGGTATGACCTCAGACAATCTGGCATGCAGTAGGTGTTATGGCTCAATGAGCTATGGCTCACAGTTAGTGAGCTGGAAGCCAAACTACAGACACTGATTTGTCAGGGAGGGCGGGATGTTACCTGGGCACTTAATTCCAGGACCTTGTCATACCCTGTGGAATAGGGGTGATTGGTCTGATTTGGTCATAGACTAGGTAGAGGAGGGTGTGACAGTAAGTGAAGCAGGTAATGGGAGCCCAAAGGCAAAAGAGCAGGAGCCTCAGCCTTTGCAGTTGTGCAGGTGATTTCTGGTGTGTTCAGGCCTATTTGGATGAGAGTGAGGGTTGCAGTGGATGTGCGAACTGACCAAGGCATTCAGGTGGAGCTAGTGAAAAAGAATGGTATGGTAGCTAGGGAATGTGTAGTGAGGGGTGGATTGACACTCTACTTTGCAGAGAATCCAGAACTCCTTGTCGCCCATCTGGTGCCAGGGTTCAGGAGATCTGCACAGGGTTGAGAGGAATTTACGTGGAAGGTGGAGGACCAGTCATCAAGATCTGCGTAAGCATCCATGCCATAGACAGGTGAGGAAAGAGGTTCTGCAGAGTCCGTACAAGAGCACAGCATCAAATTAAACAAAACAAACCTCAAAGGTAATAATTTCAGGATTGGTACCTGAGCCGCATGTAAATTTGTGTGGGTTAATTAAGATGAAGAAATTCATGTGTGATCCAAAGACTAGTGCAGAAGAGGTGCATTCAGGTATATGAGGCACTAGTATCAGTATTGGGGAAGATGGAGGCTATATTGTTGGAATAGTCTATGCCTGTGTTGTGCTGAGGCAAGTGAACCCCTTAACTTGGGGCATAGAGAGGGTTTAAAACTAAATTCTGGGGATAAGGATTCAAATTTGAGACGATGTAAATCAAAGAGTAGAGACTGGACATGGAAAAAGGTATTAATAAGGGCAATTAGAAACAGACTGTGACCGGAAGGGATGAAGAGTAAATATAACTCTGAGTAAAACAACAGATAAATCTAGTGGTTACAAAACTAATCAAAGGATCAAACTAAAAGGCTATGCATCTGATTGCATGGAGCATTCATTACAAATGGATTTTCTGATAGTGCATTTATAAATAAAAAAATGCCATCTGATTGCAGAAACATAACTACTGGGATGACATGGATTGGATCTTGAATATTGAAGGGTACATGGCATTCAAGAAAGACAGGAAACTAATTAAAGCTATTCGTAGATGGTGACACTAGAATAGAATAAAATAATCTTTATTGTCATGTGCACTCGAATGAGTGCAGTGAAAACTTTATAATGATGCTGCTTTGGTGCTATCTTAGGTTCTGGATACCTAGGTACAGGTACTTTAAGTGTTTGTTATAGAATTGAAGGAGTAAAAAAAATAGTTTAGCATAGGAATACAAAGTTCTGAAAAGTACTTTTCTTACTCAAGGTTCAGAGTAAGAATAAAATATTTTTTAAAAGTACTCAAATTATAGTCCATTAGTACAAAAGAGAGAGAGATTACCTAAGTTTTGGAAACCAGAATGCAACAATGGTTTGGGTAGAGATGAGACGTCACTTGGGGGGAGTAGTATACAGACCCCCTAATAGTAACCTTGTGGTAAGATGGAGTATACAGGAAAAAATAATGCAAGCTTGTCAAAAAGATACAGTGATAAAAAAGATACGGGGGATTATGTTAAGTGATTTTGCATGAGGGTTGGCCAGGCCACTGGGGAGAACTGATTTTATGGCCCAGAGATATGAGTGTGGTCCATCAAGCCATATCTAACAAGTGGACCTGTTTGTGAGATCCTGCAAGTTAAATTATGTGGAAAGGTTGCTTAACCTTGGCTTGTATTTCATCAAATGGTGCCTGCTAAAATAGGGCTGCCTTCCCAGAATTCTTTTCATTTTGTAGGCAAAATAAGGCTAGCAGCGACAAAAATAATCAAAAACAAAACTGAAGGCCACATATTTAATTGAATGAATCATTCAATGCAAATTGATGTTCTGATAGTGCAAATACAAATAAATGTGGTTATAATGATATAAGGATGACCGAGTTTGATTCATATTTGGGAGAAAATGCCTAATTCATTAGATTGGGCACCTCTTTAAGTTGTTGGTGGAGGGGGTTTGATGATATAGAGAATGCAATGGTTTTTAAAGGATGGACAGAGGAATAAAATCGGGGGAAGAATTCTCATTGACTAACTGTTGAACTTGATGACGCATACTCTTGTCTCTGGGCGAGACAGCAAGTTCGCCCCAGTGGCTTAGTAAATTGTCAAGCAACATCACTTTTAACAATAGGTTTATCTGGGCATATTACATTGCTGTTTATGGAATCATGCCAAGTGCAAATTGGTTGTTTCTTTTCATGTGTTGCAATCATATCTACACTTTTAAACTACTTCATTGAGTGTGGAGAGGTTATGCAATGTGCCATTTGAACACAGGATTCTTTTTAATCTTTCTTACATGTTCATACTATTGCAATGTTTACTTGTAATAACTTAATATTTATTTTTCCTGATGCTTGCAGGAGAACATAAACATTGATGAAGCAACACGGTTTCTGGTGAAGAATATTCTGGACAGTGACTTCATCTATCTAACTGAGAATACTGATGCAGATAATATAAAACTAACAGATGAATCTGAAGAGGTTGATAAAAAGGCACAATGCTGCTAACATTTTGCCCCTCTCCCATTAACACTTCTTTTTATAAGCTTTGGAGACCACAATCCCTGGATGATCTTTTCTATGTCCAAAAGGATGACTGCTCAATGAGATTAATATACCTTCAGCTAATCATTATTTAAACGGAAATGTTCCTCTTAGTTTTAATTAGGAATGGAATGGAGAGAAAAATACTTTGTCTTTTTCATGTCATGGTTTCTGTAACCTTTTTGAAATAACATTATAACAGTTGTTTAGTCTGTTTAATTTTTATAGACTATCTCACTTTGCCTCAGTGTTTTCTTACATTGGTCTATAACAACAAGAATTGTGTTACATCTATTAAAAGATTTTGTTTGCTGGTATGACATTTTACCCGTATGTCAGTCTATGGATTGTTTGAAATCTGTGTGCATTGTAAATTGGGTAAGGTATTTCAAAAGGTGTCTCTTGTAAATTCTGCTGTTGAGTTTAGTTTATCCATTTTAAGTGGACACAGTGACCACAGAATGGCATTGCAGTATCACAGCAAAGCAGCAGCACCATAGGCCCATCCGGCTTTATGGAATGGCTGGGGTCCACCAAGCCCAGAATGTAACAGATAGTAACCCCATTAAATTCTGAAGCTGTTTGTCTCCAAACTTCGTAACTCCTCCTTTCTCACAGAACGAGGGATCATTCACTCAAAAGTCCACTTCAAATAGATCACATCTTCTTTGGTAATTATAGAATGCTGGTGACACCCACATCCCAAGAATGAAGTTGATTCGTTTTTAAAAGGATTTATTCATCCAAGTGGTATATTTGGAACTAATATGAAACTGACCAGGACACCCTGAATCCAATTACAACCATCAGTTCCTGATACCTTGCTTGATGGTACACTCCAGTGTGATATTGTCTCTGTATTTTATTGACTGACCTTGCTCTGCTGACTGACCATCACCCGAGCATCTCCACCCATGCTGCCAACTAACATCACACAAGGAGCTGGAGATCCACTTTTCAACTCGCGTGGACGTCGCACTGGGTGCTACATCTTCCAGTGTTGGAGTTTTCTTTCACAGCACAGTGCGAGCATGATTTACAACAGGGTATTTGGCAACAAGATGTCAAGCATCAATATATAACTAACCATGATATCCCAAATCTGACCATGGTGATGATGTAGGGAAGTTAAAGTGAGGAATATTTGTCATGATTAGTGGTAAGTGGCTTGGCCGTGTTTAATTATGTTAGGGACTTGAAATGTTGACCAGAGTTTATATGGACATCAATATACATGTTAAGTCTTTAGTACTAATGTGTTAGAAAGATAGGTTTCAGATAAGTCAGTAGGATCCAATTATTTCTCTACATCATGCCACCAGCCCTTCCAAGCGGAGGGACACAAAGATCCAGAGAGAAATGCACAGGGTGAAGCACAAAGCACAAGGGGACAGAAGGAGAAGGCTCAGATATTGGGAGGATGGCCAGTGAATATCAACCTTGGTTGGGAGATCTCTGGATTGAGGTGTTTCCCTTAGATGCATTGTTTAATGGATACTATTCCATTCAATGCAGCTGCCTTATGACAGGATCTCAGACAAATTAAACTGTTGTTTGATCCACAAGAGCAATAGTGTATCTAAAAGGGTTATTTTACTGAGGAAGCACTTTCAATAATGGGCTTGTATTCATATAGTGCCTTGAACATAGTAAAACATCAGAACGGTCTTTCATAAGTGTTATTGGACACAATTTACCGATAAGCCACATATGGCTATATGAGTACAACAGACTAAACCCTTGACCAAAGCAGTAAATTTTAAGAAGCATCCTAAACAAGGGAAGTATTGAGGGTATGGCATTAATGATGCAGGCCAATGAACATTGCTCTTCAATATTTATCTTGAGATCATGCAAGATGAATTGTTGAACAAAGACAGAAATTGCTGGAAAATCTCAGCAGATCTGGCAGCATCTGTGGAGAGAAATCAGAGTGAACATTTTGTGTCCAGTGACCCTTCTTCAGAACTGATGGTAGCTAGAAAAAATGTTTTTTTATGCAAAACATAGAATGGGGGCAAGGACCAGAAGTAAACGACAGCACCCAAAGAGAGAGACAAACAGTTGGACAGACAAGGGTGTGGATAAAGACCAGGCCTGGGAGAATGAGCAGCTGCTAATTGGGACTACTAGTAGTTGACAATGGGCTATGTGTGGTAGCAGCTCATATGATGACAAGGCCTGGTGTGTGAGGGTGGGGTAAAGCATGGGGAAAGGAGCTCAAACCCAAAAATTATTGAACTCGGTGTTAAGTCCAGAAGACTATAGAGTTACCAAGTGAAAAATGAGGTGATGTTCTACCAGCTTGTGCTGAACTTTGCTGCAGAACAGCATGCCTGAGACAGAGATGTTGGCCAGAGAACACGGTGGTGTGTTGAAGTGGCAAGCAACTAGAAGTTGAGCTTTTTGGTGGACAGAATGTAGATGTTTTGCAAAGCAGTCACCCAGTCTGTGCTTCATCTCCCCATCGCTGTTTTCATTTCTGGGGATAGGCTGGCCACCAATGTCCTCTACAAACACACCGACCCCCACAGTTACTTTGACTGTACATCCTCACACCCTGCTTCCTGTAAAGACTCTATTACATTCCCCCAGTCCCTGTGTCTCTGTCACATCTGTTCTGAAGATGCCAATTTTTACAAGAGGGCCTTTGAAATGTCTACCTTCTTCCATGACTGAGGATTCCTCAGCACGGTAGTTGCCAGGACGCTCAATCTTGGCCCCCGGTTCCTCTCTTCCTTCCATAACAATGATAGCTCCATGTCCTCAACCATTATCCCACTAGCATCCACATCCAGCGGATCATTAGCTGCAATTTCTGCCACCTCCAGCAGGATACCATCACCAAACATACAAACCCCTCACTTCCCTTGTCAGCCTTCCACAGGAGCCGTTCTTGCTCTAATACCCTAGTCCACTCCTCCTTCACTCCCAACACATTCCCCATGGCACCTTCCCCTGCAATCGCACAAGGTGTAACACCTGCCCATTTACTTCCTCCCTCCTCACTATTCAAGGCCTCAAACACACCTTCCAGTGAAGCAGCGCTTTATCTGCACTTCACTCACAATGTGGTCTCCTCTACATTGAGGAAACAAAGCAGATCGCTCTGCAGAACGTCTACGTTCTGTCTGCAAAAAAGCCCGTTAGCTTCCAGTTGCTTGCCACTTAAAAACACCAATTTGTTCCCTGGCCAACATCCCTGTCTCAGGCTTGCTGCGGTGCTCCAGTGAAGTTCAACGCAAGCTGAAAGATCAGCACCTCATTTCCACTTCAGAACCCTGCACCCTTCTAGACTTAGCATCAAATTCAAAAATTTTAGGGCTTGAGCATCTTTCCCCACTCTTTCCCTCATCTCCACATACTGGGCCTGGTCATCAACACTGGTTGCTACCATACAGAACCACTGTCTCCATAGCAGTTATTCATTCTCCTAGGCCTGGTGTCTGTCCACTTCTTTGTCTGTCCAAATGTTTTTCTCTCTCTTGGAGCTCTATCTCCATCTACTCCTCCCCCCGATGAACTGCATTTCATCAGTTCTGAAAAAGGGTCACTGGGCTCAAAATGTTGACTCTGATTCCTCTCCACAGATGCTGCCAGACCTGCTGGGAATTTCCAGCAATTTCTGTTTCTCTTTCAGATTTCAAGCATCCACAGTTTTTTTGGTTTTATGAATTGTTGGACAAGCAGAATGATAACACAAGAGGCGGTGGAGGGTTGTGAGCAAAGGTGCAAAGTTAGAACTGGATGGAACTTGACCATATTTTTGGATGGTGTTGGCAGGAACCTATATGTAGGTAAGAATGAGAAACATAGAACTTCAGGAGACATTGTTGCATCTGTAATGCAAAATTATTTGCTTAACAGCTGCTACTATCAGAGAAGGACAATTTCATATGCAACAAGTTCTTTTAGATAAAAGCAAATTACTGTGGATGCTGGAATCTGAAACCAAAAGAGAAAATGCTGGAAAATCTCAGCAGGTCTGGCAGCAGCTGTAAAGAGAGAAAAGAGCTGACGTTTCGAGTCTAACTGACCCTTTGTCAAAGTTTGTAGATGTTGCAAATATTGATTGCAATCCTTCCATGTACACATTATTCCCTGTGGCTTGAACATGATTTCCCCAATTCATTTGGGTTTTCAACTTGTACAATCAGCTTAAAGTGTTGTAATCAAATGCTGAGGAGGATGATATCTGATGAATTGTGTGGTTTACTGTCATACGTTTTTCAATTCTTGTAAACTATTGGTAAGCTGTTGTCTGCATTAGAGAGTTGATGGATCTCACATTAGTTCAACGTAGATATGAGATCAGTGTAGTCCTGTCAAATGAGAGTGCTCCTTGTTTAAACATTCAAAAAGGCAATAGAATGCTTAGTTAGGTTGTTAAGATGGTGGTAAAAATGGACTCCACTTTTCAACTTGCATCATCTGATTTTAATAACAGAGATGTTACATTGATTAAATTGGTTTTAAAAAGAACAATAACTTAAGGTGGCTACATTGATCACCTGACCAGGTTGAGACAAGTTCATTAAACCGTCATTAAGCAAAACCCAGCATTAATATGTCATGAAATTGGCTAAAACTAGTCTCTCAGATCTGTACCTCCTGTTTGATTTATACCTTCTCAATAGTTTCACAGTGGGATGTAAACTCTCCTGCACTTGATAAAAAGAATGAAGTGAGACAGCACTGAGTTGAATGATCAGCTTTGATCATATTGATGGGATAAATATTCATATACTCCTATTTTGTCTTTTACCACCGAGCAGAACAAAGGGAGAAAACACATGAAACATTGCCACCTTAAAGATCGCCTTCAAGTCCGTCCTAATTTGGAAATATATAACTGTTCCTTCATTTTTGCTGGATCACAATGGTGGATCTCCCTGCTAAAAGCACTGTGAGTGCACTTTCCCAGTATGGAGGTAGTGGGACCAGAAAGTAACTAAATCACCTTGTCCAGGACAAATAAAGACAAGGAACAAATGCTGAATTTTCTAGTGATGACCATATTCTGAGAATGAATATTGTATTTAAGGAAAAGTGACACTGATAGCTTTCTAATTTAAGAAGGAAATTCTTGAATCAAGAGCGTTTGGGAAGATCATGACACATCAATAGTTTCCTCATTTCTTTAAACACAATTGAACCCTTGGCATTTGTCTATCATTAACCTTGTTGTTGTGGTTCTGTTCGCCGAGCTGGGAATTTGTGTTGCAGACGTTTCGTCCCCTGTCTAGGTGATATCCTCAGTGCTTGGGAGCCTCCTGTGAAGTGCTTCTGTGATCTTTCCTCCGGCATTTGTAGTGGTTTGAATCTGCCGCTTCCGGTTGTCAGTTCCAGCTGTCCGCTGCAGTGGCCGGTATATTGGGTCCAGGTCGATGTGCTTATTGATTGAATCTGTGGATGAGTGCCATGCCTCTAGAATTCCCTGTCTGTTCTCTGTTTGGCTTGTCCTATAATAGTAGTGTTGTCCCAGTCGAATTCATGTTGCTTGTCATCTGCGTGTGTGGCTACTAAGGATAGCTGGTCGTGTCGTTTCGTGGCTAGTTGGTGTTCATGGATGTGGATCGTTAGCTGTCTTCCTGGGACAACAGTACTATTATAGGACAAGCCAAACAGAGAACAGCCAGAGAATTCCTAGAGGCATGGCACTCATCCACAGATTCAATCAATAAGCACATCGACCTGGACCCAATATACCGGCCACTGGAATGGACTCCTGGAACTGACAACCGGAAGTGGCAGATTCAAACCACTACAAATGCCGGAGGAAAGATCACAGAAGCACTTCACAGGAGGCTCCCAAGCACTGAGGATGTCACCTAGACAGGGGACGAAACATCTGCAACACAAATTCCCAGCTCGGCGAACAGAACCACAACAACGAGCACCCGAGCTACAAATCTTCTCACAAACTTTGAATATCATTAACCTTATTAAATTCTCACTTTGTTTGATTTGCTTCTGTTGAATTTAGGTAGCTCCCCCTCCCCTCTGTCTTTGATGTTTCCTTTTGTGAATGTTTTGCTACATGAAAGATTCTACTGAAGTTCAAGTTGCTGTTGTAATTCACTGATACACCTTCAAGTTATGAAATCAAAGAGGAACTATCCAAAATTTTATCCCTAATTGCTTTAAGACTTTAAAATAAAAACTAAATACTTTTTCCAGGAAATGAGGTAAAAATGAAAAGATCATTAAAAGTAACACTGGTTAATGAGGCTATTAAAAAAAAATCCAAAGTTGGGTTCAATTCTAGAAGGATAGAGGTAACCAAAGCAGGGAAGTTTTGTTAAAGTTGTATGGACCCTTGGTCAGACCATATATCAAGCATTGTCCAGATTGCCATAGAATGAAACTACTATAAAGGCTAAAACAATTAGAAGGATGATGTTAGAATTGAAAAATTGGAACTCTCAGGACAAGACTGAATAAGCAGAGGCAGTTTCTTTAAAGAAAGAGAAAGCGGAGTGTGACTGAACAGACATTCTTGAGATAATTACAGGTACACAAAATGTGTTGGAGGACCAAAACTAGAATTCATAAACATAAGATGGTCACTTATAAATCAAATATGGAATTTTGGAGAAACATATTTATCCAAAGAGCAATCTTTCGAGTGTAGATTGAACTGAATGTGAAGCTCAGTGAGCAAAGAAATATTAATCTAATCTCTTTCTGAAGATCTAGTTTTGCCTCTTTTTACCATTTAACTAAAATTTACTAAGTTTTTTTGAGTCTTGGACAGGAACAAACAAGTTCCACTGGAGAGCAGCTGTAATTAGTTAATTAATTTATTCTGGTATTATGTATCTGTGACAGAACTGACTATGAGTTTAAGGTAGTTTAAATATAGATGTCTGGGAGTAGCTTACAAATGAAACATGGCTTGAACTAAGGGAGAAGATAGGATTTTAGTGGACGAGAGAATTGGAAAAGAATTCTACCTCCATGTTCTTGTTGTCATTCCCTGATGACCCCATCATTACTGAGCTTCCACATGTTCCCAACCTTGTCTTTGAATGACAACTTCATCTCCCAACATTACTCCCTGCCACAGACCTACAATCTCATCATGTCAACCATCGTGTTGTACAATTTGATGTCAAGGTGATTGTGAGCATCGATGAAATCCCTTTCCACAGTCACCCAATACAATAACATCTCTTCCCCCACACTTCACAGTTTCCCCTCTGCATTCCAGCATGCTGCCTTCAATTCCCCAACTGACTTTCCCAATTTCTCTACCACAGTAGTGTCCCTAGTAAACCCCACCTCCACACACATCCTATTGAGTTGACCCCAAGATTAACCATGGTCCACCACTCTTGACTCATTGACAAACAGCCCCAACCGA
This sequence comes from Chiloscyllium plagiosum, assembly GCF_004010195.1. NCBI lineage: Eukaryota > Metazoa > Chordata > Chondrichthyes > Orectolobiformes > Hemiscylliidae > Chiloscyllium > Chiloscyllium plagiosum. The sequence goes on from NC_057718.1 coordinate 86,958,215, forward strand.
TGAATGGCCAGATCTCCGATGATATCAGTGCAATTCTTCAACTGAATTACAGAATTCCTCAGAATGGTTGCAATGAACTGGCAGGACTGACTGGGGCCTACTTCCTGGATATAGTGACCTTTGGCACCTCAAGTGGTTGAATGGCCATGACCAAGTCCCTGGATTGATATTAGAGGCTTCCTTTTACTTACTTTGCTGAGGCTCCTGACTGAAGGCAGTCTCCCTTGGCCTGACTAAGGATTACTCCCCCCACACTTTGAGCCATATCTATTTCATTCTGGCACATGCAACATGTCTGATGTGTCAGCTGCTGGCATATAGTGTAGGTTGGAAATTGATACAGTTTGGTCACATACAGCCTTTGACTAATAACTGCCGACAACCATGACAAGGTGCCTGATTTTGTGTCTCCACTGAAAGGTAAGTCAAGACTGAAATATTCTGAGCCTTTAAGCTCTGGGTGAGGGAACAAAATTAAAAAAGGCACATTAGAGATGCTATGCGGATCCAAGATGGTGCAAGTGAGTAAGCACTAAGGGAACAAATTGAAAGAGAGTTACATCCTGATTGAATCCATGAGATGGATGTCCATCTCTGTGAGCAGTCTCCTGATAGAAGCATCATAATGGCAGATGCACTCCAGCATACAGTATTGAAGTGCAGATCGAAGTGGTTTGCAATTGGGATAGAGATGTGCCATGAGGGTGCATTGAGGGTAGTACATGTTTGATGTCAAACTCTCTGGATGGGGCGATGTCAACAGTCTTTGCACATGGAGCCTGTGATGTCAGTGATTGCGACGGAAGATGGAGGACTGGGGAAGTAAGCAGCAAGCTACAATTGTCTGGTATCTGCTCTGATCTTCTTCATGTCTCGGGTAGTCACTGTTCAGTATCTATCCTTTGGGTGGGAGAATGGAAAAACGCATATCAGTAAGGTGAATTTTGGTAATAATGGCATGCAAATGGATGGAAACAGGTCTCATGCTCTCACTAACAAGATTCTTGTTTCACCATTCAAAACTTTGTTGGAAAATCAGATTTTCTCCCATCGATGTCAAGTATGCAAATCTTGTCTTATATTTTCCCAACTGGCTTCCCAATGCCCTCATTGAGTGGAATCTTCCCTGATCTTGAACAATGTATTGTCTGGACTCCCTCCAAAACGAAGATGATTAGCTAGCTTATTGTAAAAAAAACATTGTTACAATTCTAAGTTGCAATTTTTGTTAGTACACTTTTTAATGTGGAAATTGTTTGTTGAAATTCATAGTGAAAATCCATTGGTCAACATTCAGAATAGCATGTTGAACTAGAATTTTTGCCAGTTCTTTTTATGTCTTTTGTGGTTTGCTGATGATTCAATGTGATTCCTCAAAACGTTTTGGAAAAAAATTAGAAATTTTGCAATAACAGAAAAATTCAAAATGTTACACACTTCACAGAATGCTTACAACAACCCACTGATCTGTCTGTTCATATCTTCACAAAGTATTTTTTTTCAGGCAAGCTAAATCTTTGAAGTAATCTGTATTGGAATTATTTCCCCACAAAAACCAAACCGATGTTTGATTCAGACTGGGCAATTCTGAGAACGTGCAAATTGGAGAAATTTCGTGGGTTTTGATTTTTTGTCAGAAAGTTCTGCTTCCTTCATTTGTTGAGGAATTGAGAATTACAGAACTAAATTTGACTGAAAAGGAAAAGGGAGGTGGGGGGTGGGGGTGAAGTTCCATTGTTGGGGTTTAATTGAGTCACATAGCGTCTCAGATGGGTGATTGCATATGCTGAGGGAATTTGTAACTGGTTAACATTTGGCAGATGCCAAATACCAGATAGTGACAAAAAATATGCAGATGCTGGAATCCAAAGTAGACAAGCTCGAAGAACGCAGCAAGCCAGATAGGAGGTGGAGAAGTCAACCCTTCTTCAGGACTAGAGGTGGGAGTGAGGGGTGCTATAGATAAAGGGGTGGGGTAGGTTTTTGGATGGGGAGAGGGTGGAGGGTTAATGTAGTGATTGGTGACCACAGGTAGAGGGTACGGCCCGTTAGATCGATGGGAGGAATGAATCTCGTTAATGGCTGGAAGGAAGGTTCAGTATGTGGAATGGAAGGGAGGAGGAGGGCTGGAAAGGGAATTGGGGAATGGGAAGGGAGTTTATTTGAAATTGGAGAACTCAGTGTTGAGTCTGCTGGGCTGTAGGCTGACTAGGCGAAAGATGAGATGAGATGTTGTTCCTCCAATTTGCGGTCTGATTCACTGGAGGAGGCCAAGGATGGTCATGTTGGAGATGGAATGGGAAAGGGAATTAAAATGATCGGTGACTGGAAGGTCAAGTCAGCCATTGCAGGCCCAGCTGAGATGCTCGACGAAATGTTCCCTTAGTTTACATTTGGTCTCACCAATGTAGAGAACACCACATTGGAAACACCAGATACAGTAAACTTGGTTGAAGGATCAGGTAGGTGAACCTCTGTCTCACCTGGAAGGACTGTTTGGGACCCTGGATGGAGGTGAGAAGGGTGGTGTGCCAGCTGGTTTTGCACCTTTTATGGTTGCAGGGGAAGATAGCAGGGGGTTCAGGGGAGTGTGGCACGAACCAATGAGTGACAAAGGGCATGGACCTTGTGGAAGGAAAAGGAGTTGGGGGGGGGGGGGGGTGCGGAAGATGTAATTGGTGGTGGGGTCTCGGTGGAGTTGGCATAAGTGTTTAAAGATCATGGATTGGATACAGAGACTAATGGGGTAGAAGGTGAGGAATAGGGGTTCCCTACTGCGGTAGTGCTTATTTTTTCCCCAGCACCCATGTTGTGTCTGTGCAGGTGTGAGACACAGTGAAAGACACAAGGTGCACGAATCTTTATTCAGTTTCCACCAACAGGAAAAAAGGAAACACCCGAATGGCTAGTGACAAGCAGTACCCTTCACATCAAAGCGCAATGCTGTGTGATCAAACCGTGAAAGGGAGGGCAGGGAATTAAATCAAAATAGAGTTGGTCCCTGTCTTTATTATGTTTGAGGAGGGGGGGGTGGCTTAGAACACTGGAGAAGCTATCTGGATGAGAGGGAGGTGGGGGGAGAGATAGGTGGACATCGGGGATGCTTGGGAATGGAATGTCTCCTCATCTGAGCAGATGCAACGGAGACAGGAATTGGGCGAACAGGATGGAATTCTTGCAGGATACTGGGCTGGAGGAGATGCAGTCCAGGTGGTTATGGGAGTTTAGGGTGTAGGTTTGCTCGCTGAACTGTAGATTTGATATCCAGTGGCGACCTCCAAGTGAAGCGAAGCTGTTGTCTCCTGCTTTCTATATATATGTTTGTCCTGGATGGGGTTCCAGGTGATGTCATTTCCTGTTTGTTTTCTGAGGGGTTGATACATAGATCTAGATACCATCTGTTTGTTTATGGCGTTGTGGTTGGATTGCCAGGCCTCTAGTTATGGGAGTCTTTGGGTTATAGTAGATGTCTGCCCATGGACTGTTGCTGGAGATGGAAGTAAAGAATCAAGAAAAGGGGAGGGAGGTGACCTAGATCGATCTCGTGAATTTAAGGGCAGGATGGAACTTGTTGGCGAAGTCCATACCAATCCTCGCTTCACCATCAAACCCACTGACAGACTCCATCCCGGTTTCCTAATTCCTCCTTCTCCATGGCATCTGCTGAGACAAGGAGACATTCCAGGTAACTACTATTCCTATTGTTTAAAGAAATAGTTGCAAGCAACTGATCGCTCAGATCTCAAACAATGATTAGATTCCCGACGGTGTGGAAACAGGCCCTTCGGCCCAACAAGACCACACCGACCCTCTGAAGAGTAACCCACCCAGACCCATTTCCCTCTGACTAATGTACTGTCACGCTATGGGCAATTTAGCATGGCCAATTCACCTAACCTGCACATCTCTGGACTGTGGAGTACCCAGAAGAAACCCACGCAGACGCAGGGAGAATGTGTAAACTCCACACAGACAGTCGCCTGAGGCTGGAATCAAACCTGGGACCCTGGTGCTGTGAGGCAGTAGTAAGAGTAACCCACCCAGACCCATTTCCCTCTGACTAATGCACCGAACATTATGATCAATTTACCATGGCCAATTCACATGGCCTGCACGTCTTTGGACTGTGGGAGGAAACCGGAGCACCCAGAGGAAACCCATGGGGAGAATGTGTAAACTCCACACAGACAGTCGCCTGAGGCTGGAATCAAACCTGGGACCCTGGTGCTGTGAGGCAGTAGTGCTTACCATTAAGCCACCGTATTTTGTACTGGTGTTTTGTTTCAAAATAGTGCTCACTGTCCCTCATTCTTCCTGTTAAACTCCAACTTCCCCCTAGCTTCTTCCCTTCCACCAATTAACTCCTGGGTCTTTTTCTTTTTAACATTTTAAATCACACACAGTTGCTTCCATGAAAGTCAACTAGCATTGTACCTGATCCCCTCCCCTCAGCCACACATGCTTGAGGTAAGCTGAAAATGTGTTGCTGGAAAAGCGCAGCAGGTCAGGCAGCATCCAGGGAACAGGAGAATCGACGTTTCGGGCATAAGCCCTTCTTCAGGAATCCTGAAGAAGGGCTTATGCCCGAAACGTCTCCTGTTCCCTGGATGCTGCCTGACCTGCTGCGCTTTTCCAGCAACACATTTTCAGCTCTGATCTCCAGCATCTGCAGACCTCACTTTCTCCTCATGCTTGAGGTAATACAAGCATAAGACGGTAAGAAATATGCCCAGAAAAAAATTAAAATAAACATTTAGAAGACATCTTGCAGCACCAGTCCTCTGCTTTTTTTGCCAATATACTGATACACTGTTTGCTTTGGTCAGCTCCTATGACAGCACGTAGAGGGAGGTGCCGATCTGGTGTCTATTATATTAGAGTCATACAGTCATAGAGATGTACAGCTCAGAAACAGACCATTCGGTCCAACTCGTCCATGCCAACCAGGTAT
>NC_057718.1:86963665-86976680 GCF_004010195.1 Chiloscyllium plagiosum
TCTCTGTTTGTTCATTTTTCCAAGATGCACTCTGATATTCAGAGATACTTGAATTCAAACAGCAATGGCAGTAACTGTGCAGATTCACTGATGTGTCAGACAGCAGTGTCAGTTTCTTTCTCTGACCATTTGGTCTCTGCCTTTATTTCTATGCCACCTTTTTAAAGTGCCGTTGTTGTGATCTTTTTTCCCTCAAAGTTCCAAAACAATGCAACTGCTCATAAAACAGTAATTGCTGCTCCTGGAATTCAAGGAAATCACCTCCAACACCTAAAATACCTCAAAAAGGGAGCAACTCTTACAGCCACAACTTTTTTCTGTCCTCCATCTTGGATTACCCAGAATCCTGTAATGTTCCATAATTCTCTTTATTTGGGAACTATTTGTTTAAATAGGAAAATTGTATATATCACTCCAATATTTAAAGAAGCTGACAAAACAAAACCAGGGAATTAAAGGCTTAGCATCTGTTGTGGTGAAATTACTGGTTCCTGTAAATAAGATGGGGTAACTCTACCTTTGAAAATCTTTGGATATTCACAGAGAGGCTGCAAGGGTTTGTAAACAGTAGTCACAATGGCATCTGCAGTCTTTACGGTCTCCTAGTCATGCTAATGAACCTTTTTATAAAGATATTTCTTAACATATTTGTTCAGAACTTGTTTAGATTAGTTAGGAAGCCATATATTTAAATCTGCAAATGACAAAAAGAGAGAAACATAGGCAGTGATTGAAGGCATAACATTGGTACAAAGAGTCACATTATTAGATGGGCAAAACTATGGCAAATAGATTTCGAATATAGACACATGAGAAGCTTTCTACTTTGGAAGTGAGAGGAATAAAACAAGGTAATGTCTAAATAATGAAATGCTCGAAGTAGTGGAGGTCCAAAAAAATCATTTCAACCTCCCTCCCATTCTGCCTCCCCAGCTTCTACACTGGTCCCCTCGCTTCTGTTCTGCTTCCTGCCTCGTTTTCCCTGTTTTTCCCCTTTCCTTCTTCACCTTTCCTCTGCTGTTCCCCTACTCATCCCCAGCCTTGCCATTCCCTAACCCTTTTCTCCTCTTCTGTCTTTTTTTCTACCCCTCTCCCTGTCCATTCTTCCCCTTCTCCTTCCTCCCCACTTTCTTCCATCCTTCCTATTTCCATTGCTTCCAGCTTACTTCCCTCCTTCCTGCTTTTTGTACTTCCCCCACTCTCGCAATCCCTGTTACCTTCCTCTGCCAGAAGGATACGCGATGATTGCAAAGAATAACACATACCCAGGACCCAACATTATCTATAAAGTCCCTCAACCCAACATGTTCTGCATATAAATAATGGGAGTTGGAATATTTATGAAAGAAAACATTTTTAAAAAAGTAGTTGAGATGGTGTGCAATGACTAAAACAGTCTACACCAGATAAGGAAATGGCAGTAAATCAAATATGGTTCAGCTTGACATTATCAGGTTGCACAGATGGACTGTGCGTTTCCTGACAATAATTCAGAAATGATATCTTATAAAAATAATAAATTCTTAATTTTTTTATTCATCTTGTCTTAATGTAGAAAGTTTTAATAGGTCAGTAGATAATTGCTTCATTTTCAGTCAACTGGAAGAACATCCGCTGCCGTCTTTATTTGTGTCAAGGGAATACTGAAAATAACTGAACTAGTTTCCATGGCATGAAACATTTCTTTAATGGTGTCAAAATCGTTCTTCAAAGCACAGGTCTTCAAAGCACAGTGTTCAGATAAATAACAGAAATTGACTTAATCATGTTTTTGTGAGGAATGCCAAAATGAATTTATGGTAGAAGAACTTATATTTTGTATGGGGATTGTATGGATTTTCTTTAGAAAAGCACGGGTTTCTATGGTATTCTCCAGTAAGAAATCATTTACAGAGTACATATGAAATCTAAATTCCCCTTGGCATAACTTTCAGTGTTTTATGTACTCCAGCCCTTTGTTTCACATTCTATGTGTGATTTACCATGGGTGTTCTCTTGTCTGTCCTGATTCTCTTCCACAGTCTTTTGTAGAGCCTAGGTTAACAAAGCAGCATAAATTTCAGAAGGTATCAATTAGCACCCCCACCTCAGTGCCCTGATTTCTTACTATCCTAGGGGCGGAAATAGGAGATTTCTGCTACCCGCAATCCCACTAAGCTGAGGTTTAGCTTATGGTGAACACAACGGTCTTCTAAAATATCATGTACCATGAATGTTGTGAAAAGGGTGAAACATCCTTTGAGTGCTATTCCTTGGATATTGCAGGCAAGAAATATTCCTCAGGTAACATGTTTCAAGTAGATAGACATAGAAGAAGGGTCATTGCATTCAGTTTCTTAGTCTCAAATATTTTAGGCACCCACAGTCTTTTGAGGGAGCGAGTTGCATATTTCCACTAACATTTCTGTCTTTAAATATGACCAAGCTCTGGTTTTGATATTGCCTTCTATTTCTGCATTACTCTGCTAATTAACAATGTTTTTAAAATCCTTAATTAGATCACCTTTATAGTCCCTAGTCTCTTCCCATGAAGGAAATAATTCAGTTTGTCTTTCTCAGATTCATGTCCCTTTTGTAATGATGTGATTCCAAAGGTGTAACTTGTAAATTCTGATATGCAACTCTTTATTCCTTCAACCAAATCATTGATGTATACAGTGAAGAGCTGAGGCACTCAGTACAGATCCTTGGGAAGATGACTTGTCACATTCCCCAACACATCTGAGCCAATGATCAACCCCATCACCAGGTTATCTCTAGTTCTATTTGCACTCATTTTCACTAATAATTTGTGTAGCTCAGGAGCAGAGAATGGCAGATACCCCCAGCTCAAGGAGGACAGCCAAGTCCCTTGGAGTACGAACATTTCCTAGTACTTCACCATTCAAAAAAATTCTCCTTTTGTAGTTTCCATACAAAGTGGATAACTTCACCCTATGGTACATGATTTCCCATCTGCCATATTCTTGCCCACTCACCCAATCTTTCTATATCCTGCTATAGCCGCTTTGCCTTCTCCACACTGCATACTGAGCCAATAAACTTTATATCATCAGCAAACCTTGATATGTTGCATACAGTCTCACCATCTAAGTTATTAATATCGATTGTAAATAACTGAGGTCCAGGTAATGATCCATATAGTGCCTGCTCGTCACAGCCTGGCAGCACAGAGATGCCCTATTTATCCTTCTGTTTTCTATCTAATTAATTCTCAATCTTTGTAAAGAACATATCTTCTTCCATGAGTCAAAATTGTGTGCAATGATCTCTTGTGTGAAAAAGATAAAGGAGGACTTGCAGTTATGTGGTCACTTTCTTGACCATTGGAAGTCCTAAAATGCTTTATAGTCAATGAAATACTTTAAAGTGTAGTGATTGTTGTAATTTAGAAAACATTGCAGCCAAATTGTGCACAGCAAACAATAGTGATCATGTAATCTATTTTTGTAATGTTGATTGAGAAATAAATATTGGCCAGGACACCTGGAGTAACTGCTATTCTTCAAAATAATGCCATAGAATCTTTTACATGTGCTTGAGTGTGCAATTGGAGCTTTAGCTTAAAGACACATCTGAAAGGCAGCACCACAGTGATGCATTCCTTCTACACCACACTGGACTGTCAGCTTGATTTCAGAGTCATGGCTGGTATACATAAGAACTAGGAGCAGGAGTAGGCCTTCTCCGCCATTCAATAAGATCATGGCTGATCTTTTTTGTGGCCTCAGCTCCATTTATCTGTCCTCTCACCATAATCCTTAATTCCTTTATTGTTCAAAAGAAATCTATCTTAGTCTTAAAAACATTTACTGAATTAGCATCAATTACTTCACTGAGCAGGGAATTCCATAGATTCACAACCCTCTGGGTGAAGAAGTTCCTTGTCAATTCAGTCCTAAATCTGCTCCCCCTAATTTTGAGGCTATGCCTTCTTGTCCTAGTTTCACCTGCCAGTGGAAACATTCTCTCTACGTCTATGTTATCTATTCCCCTCATAATTTTATATATTTCTCTAAGATCCGTCCTCATTCTTCTAAATTACAATGAATATAATGCCAGTCAACTCAGTTTCTCCTCATAAGCCAAGCTTCTTAACTCCGGAGGAGAAAGTGAGGTCTGCAGATGCTGGAGATCAGAGATGGAAATGTGTTGCTGGAAAAGCAGCAGGTCAGGCAGCATCTAGGGAACAGGAGAATCGACGTTTAGGGCATTAGCCCTTCTTCAGCCCTTCTTAACTCCGGAATCAACCTAATGAACCTCCTCTCTAACCCCTCTAGTGCCAGTACATCCTTTCTCAAGTAATGAGATCAAAACTGCACGAAGGACTCCAGGTGTGGTCTCACCGGCACCCTATACAGCTACAACATAACTTCCCTGCTTTTAAACTCAATCCCTTTAGCAATGAAGGACAAAATTCCATTTGCTTTCCAAATTACCTGTTGTACCTGCAGACCAATCTTCTGTAATTCATGCCCAAGGACACCCAAGTTGCTCTGCACATTGAAGTAACAGTCCTTTTTACTGTTATTCTTACTAAAGTGGATGTCTTCACATTTATTAACATTGTATTCCATCTGCCAGACCTTTGCCCATTCACTTAAAGTGTCTAAGTTCCTCTGCAAAGTTTCACCGTCCTCTGCGCATTTTGCTTTGCTACCAGTGTCATCTGTAAACTTTGACAAATGACACATTGTCCCCAACTCCAAATTGTGTTTGTAAATTCTGAATAATTGTGATCCCTACCCTGATCCCTGAGGCACACCACTATTTACTGATTGCCAGCCAGAACAGCACTCATTTATCCCCACTCTTTGCTTCTTGTTAGTCAACCAATCCTCTATCCATGCTAATACTTTACCCATAATGCCATACATCTTTATACGTAGCACAAAATCTTATTAAACACTTTTTGAAAATTCAAATATACTACAAACAATGATACCTCCTTGTCTATGTGACAATAAAGGCTATTCTAGACAATGTTGAGTCTCCTGCTCCTCAGATGCTGCTGGTCTGTTGTGCTTTTCCAGCACCATACTCTCGATTCTGATCTCCAGCATTTGCAGTTCTCACTTCCTCCTTGGTTCAAACGTGGACATGAATTTCAGAAGTGAGGTGAGAGTGAGCGCCCTCAACATCAAGGCCACATTTAACTGAATATGGCACCAAGAAGCCCTAGTAAAACTGAAGTTAATGGGAATTAGGGGGACAAGTTGGTTGGAGTCAATGCGGGACTAAGGAAAATGGTTGTGGTCATTGGAAGTCAATCATCTCGGTTCCGAGGCATCACTACAAGTGTTCTTCAGGTCACTGTCCTTGGCCCAACCGACTTAGCTGCTTTCAGTGACCTCCTCTTCAACATGAAGTCAGAAATGGGGATGTTCACTGATGATTACACAGTGTTTAACATTCCTCAGACTGTATGTTCAAATGCAACAAGAATTGTATAATATCCAGTTTGTGGGCTGACAGTGGCCAATAACATTCAGTCCACACAATATCTCCAAATGGCGAGAAATATAATAATTGCCTCTTGACATTCAACAACACTACCATTGTTGAATCTCTCACTGTCAATGTCCAAGGGGTTTGCTTTGATCAGAAACTAAACTGGACAAGCTATATAAATAGTATAAGAGTAGGTCAGGAACTAGGAATCTTGTAGAGGATGACTTGCCTCCTGGCTCCCAAAGCCTGTCTACAATCACAAGTCAGAAATGTGATGGAACTTTCTGCTCTTGCTTGTATGAGTGCACTTCCAGCAATACTCAAGAAGCTTAAAATAATACAAAGAAGCTCACTTGATAGACATCCACAAATGTGCAGCATTGACTCACAGCAGCAGCACTGTGTCCCATCCATAAGTCATATTGCAGAAATTCATCAAGGATCCTCAGACAATAACTTCTAACAGTCAACCCCTAAATTCTAGAAGGCCAAGGGCAGCAGATACATGGGAACACTACAATCGGCAAACTCCCTTTCAAGACATTCACCAGAGTCACTTGGAAATATACAATAGTTCTCGAACTGTCCTTGGGTCAAAATCCTGGAACTCTCTCCCTAAAAGCAGTTGTGGAATAATTACACCATTGTACTGTAATGGTTCAAGGTGGCAGCTCATCATCACCTTCTCGAGAATGGTCAACACATACTGCCAGTAAGTGATGCCCGCATTCCATGAATGCATATTTAAAAACATATAATAACTGTGTCCATTTCTGATATTCAGAAGTATAATTACAGAACCTGAAAACATTAAATGAGAAAGACTGTTTACCTTACTAATTATTATCAGTAATAGTTTCGTAAGCAGAGGAAGAGAGTGATAGTATCAAACCAGTCAGAAGTGAGGTCAGGAATAACCTCCTGTGCAGAGCTTGTGCCACAGATCCATCTCGGGTTATTTTGAATCAAAATATGAGTGCATTTCCAGCATCTTTTTCACATTTACCAGCCTCAGGTCAAGGAAATGAATTTCCTTGAGGCACTTTGCCACTGTACAAGTATGATAGATCACAGCAAGAGATATTTAACAAGTGTAAAATATTTCAAGTTTGGTGTTCTCCCATTTGGTAACTGGTTTTAATGAAAATAAAGAGCAAGTCCTAGTTCTGTCAAGAAAAATAACCTAGATGGTGCAAGGCATTTTGAGTTTGTAATACATGGCATGAAATACAACCACAAATTTGTGTAATGAGTACAGTATCTGAGGGAATGCAGATGGTTGGGAGGATGTATGTGGGTAGAGGTGATTGTATTAATTGGTATGTGCATGAGTAGATAATTACAATTAACTCTTATATTTATGCAGAAAATGAGTGATTATTTTAAGCTGTTTTGTTCCCTTTACATGACAGCTTGTCAACTGCCCCAAGTATCAATGGGGCAGTGTCACCAGTTTCTGTGGTGACTTGTACCTGATTCATCAAATTATTGCTGTTTGTGTAGCTGTACAACTGCAGACTGAATTACTGTGAGAATTTTGCTCATGATATTTTGAGCTATGCAGAGAGGATAACACAATTGGAGTTTTAAGTGGTGTAAGGTATTTATGTATTAATATAACTTAAGGATCAAATACCTAAAAGGATAATTTTATTCTCAGTCGGAGGTCAATGCACATGGATCATATATGCATAAGAGTTGGAAACCCTGATAAATTTTAACTGTCAAGTTTTTAATTATTCCTTTTGATCAACAGCTCATCTATTTCAGCAACACCTTACATTTATGTAACTGCTTTAATGTTATAAAACATCTCATGGCACTTCACAGAAGCAAAACCAGGTTAAAATTGACATTGAGTTCCATACAACCTGAGCAAGAGTGACTAAAACCTCAGCCAAAGAGTTGGCTTCAAGGTGCATCTTATCGGTGGAGAGGAAGAGACATAAGGGGATTTTCTAATTTAGGGCCTATTTGGCAGAAAGCACACTCGCCATGGTGGGGTGAGATGAGCAAGAGGTCAGAATCAAAGAGCCAGAGGAATCCTGGCTGGCTGTCTGTAGGATTGTGAACATTTGAATCAAAGATTGCAAGTATATTGTGTCTTGCACAATCTCAGGATGTCCCAACATGTTCTAAAATGAAGTTCTTTTGATATGTATTCACTGTTAGAATGTTAATTAATGCTTAGCAAGCTTCCAAAAACAGCAGTGTGATAATGCCCGGTGATCTGCTTTATGATGTTTGCAGAAAGAGTTTCTCGCTTTCTCGAAATGGTTCTACAGGATCTTTTCCATCCACCTGAAAGTAAACACAAGATGGTTGCAGCTACTAATAGATAAGGAGCAGAGGCTCACACCAAGGAAGTTGACTGAGGATTGGTGGAAAGGTTTATCCTTCTTGTTCACCTGTCACAGTATCCCTGAGTGCCATCAGATTGGAATCTCCTAAGGGTCCCAGTTTGAAGATGGGACTCAATCTGATACTGTTATGAATAAACCCACTCAGGAACAATCTACTCTCCTTTGTTTCATAATGTTTTGAAGACATTTGTAACTTAGACCATAAAAGATAGGACCAGAATTAGGCCATTCGACCCAAGGAGTCTGCTCTGCTGTTCGATCATGATCGATATGTTTCTCAATCCCAATCTCCTCCCTTCTCCCTGCAACCCTTGATCCTCTTACCAATTAAGAATCTGTCTATTTCTGTCTTAAGTACATCCAAACTCTTGAACTCCACAACCCTCTGTGGCAATGAGTCCTACCTTTTGACTGAAGAAATTCCTCCTTATCTCAGTTCTTAAAGGTCATCTCTTCACTCTGAGGCTGTGCCCTCAGTTCCTAGTCCCTCCTACTGGTGGAAACATCTTTGTTTCCACTTTATCCAGGCCTCTCAATATTCTCAAGTTTTATTCCGATCCCCTCCCATCATTCTAAACTCCATTAAGTACAGACCAAGAGTCCTTAACCACTCCTCATATGGCAAGGTCTTCATCCCCAGGATAATTCTTGTAAACCTCATTCAGACCCTTCCAAAGCCAGTGCATCCTTCCTCAGATACAGGGTCTAAAAATGCTCACAATACTGAAATAGGATCTGACCAGAGCCTTATACAGCCTCAGTAGTATATTTCTGCTCTTGTATTCTAGCCATTTTGAATGCTAAAATTGCATGTGCCTTCCTAATTGCCAATTGAACCTTATTGTTAACCTTAAGAGAAACATGAGCAAGGACTCCAAAGTCCCTTTGTGCTTCAGATTTCCAAAGCTTTCTTGTGTTTAGAAAATAGCCGATGCCTTTATTCTGTTGACCAAAGAGCATTACCTCACACTTTCACACATTGTATTCCATCTGCCACTTCTTTGCCCTTTCTCTCAGCCTGTCCACAACCTTATGCAGCCCCTCAACTTCTATTACCTGCCTTCCATCTATCTTTCTGTATTTTGCAAACTTAGCAACAATGTCCTCAGTTCCTTCATCCAGATCATTAATGTATAATTTGAATAGTTGTGATCCCAACTTGGATCCTAGCAGAACTTCACCCATCACCGGCTCCCATTCTGAAAAAGACCCCTTTATGCCCACTGTCTACTTTCTGCCAATCAGCCAATCCTGTATCTATGCCAGTACCTTACTCTTAGCACCAAGGCTCTTATATAGCAGCTTCCTGTGTGGCCCCTTGTCATAGGCCTTCTGGAAATCTAAATAGATCACATCCACTGGCTCTCATTTGTCTGACTTGCTCACTACCTCCTCAAAGGATTTTAACATTTGTCAGGCATGACGTCACCTTGATTAAGCTATGCTGACTCAGCCCTATTTTACCATTGCACTTCCAAGTATCGCCATCTAATCCTTAATAATATACTCTAAAATCGTACCAAAGACCAAGGTCAGGCTAACCAGCCTCTACTTTCCTGTCTTCTGCCTCCCTCTCTTCTTAAAAAGGGGTGTTAATATGCCATTTTCCAGCTAGGAAGGGAAGCGTAGTACACCAGAAATAATATAGAGGATTCAGTCCAAGGCAACCTTGTCATCACTGAACTAATGGTACATTTAATAGCTCAAAGACTTAGAATGCCTTATCATGTCTCAATTAATGGTTTCAACAACCTGTGAGATTTTGGCACTTGTGTTTATCTGGGCAGGTATCTCTACTGCAACTGATTTAAATTGCAGAAAGAAATAAGGAGAAGGACTCACAAATTACCTTCTCAAAACCTTGTTTGAACTGTCAACAGTTTTACATTTATAACACTTTATCTTACAACAAGCATAAAAAAATTGACTATTAAAATTCATACAGTGTTCTTTAAGAACCCAAGTAGTCCTTTATTTCATGAATGTTTATGTCGGCAGCATTTGTTCCTCTTCTTAATAACTGACTGTATTTATTGAGGTTGACTTTCCGGAAGTACTTGTGAAGTGGTGAGTTTAACGTCATCCATCTTGACCTGTGGTCATCTCTTCTTTTTCTTCAGTACTACTTCATTTGTTCTGAGCTGTGGAGGTACAGGAGGAATTACTGAATCCAGAAAAAGTCGATATCCACTCTGGCCGGAGTGGAATGAAGCGGATGTGAATGCTGAGAAATGGGACTTAGCCAAACCAATTAAAGAAAAGGACAAAGCTGTAAAAAGTCCAAGTCTGGTCAGTTAATCAATTACACCAGTATGTTTTGTTAAAAAAAAATCATGATCTTTTACTGATCTTTTAACATCTGACTCTTATTACAAGTGTTGTATACCCAGATACAGGTCATTAGTTATCCTTAGATATAGGTGATTTTGGCATGTCAGCAATTGAACATGTCCATTTTGAAACTTCTAATAGTCAACCCATTTATTGCTGCAGGCTTTTCCTTGATTCAAGACTGAAGCCTACTCAAGGTAGATCTTCAGCCATGGATCTTCATGTGCTCGAGCAAACTGATTTTCAACCCAGTGATCTTTGGGCATTTGGTGTCAATGGTGATGGGATCTGGAGTGCAGGATTTTCTCCCTTTTCATTCTTACTCTGCCACTGCTGTCCCTCATCATCAAGACATGACTCAAAGCATCTTGCAAATTGATGGATAAGTTTTTGCTATTTTGAATGATTGGTAACAAGCTCCACCCAGTCATTATCAATGTTGTCAGGCTTATAGGGGAGCTTCAGAATGCTATTGGAGCATTTTCTTTGTCTTCCTCTGAAATATTAACCATTTGAGAGTTGAATTAATACTGTCACCAAAGGGCAGTTGATCTTTGAGGTAAATAGCCACTGTCAGATAGATTGTAAATGATAAGGGGTTTTCACATAGCTTTGTTTGACCCCTGTGTAGATTTTGAAGGTATTGTTTTAGAGCTCCCAATCAAGACAGTTGCAGTGTTTTTATTATTTAGCAATTGCAGAATTGAGATGAAGTTTCTTGGACTTTTGGAACACAATCCACGGAACCTCATGTGAGTGAAATATTTAATCACTGAATCAAATACTTTGGTCTGGTCATTGAAGGTAGTCAAGAGTTCCTGTTATTGTTATCAGTCTTCTTGTCTGTCAAGAAAGACTGTGTTGGAGGCTTCTCTGGTGGGTTGAAAGCCATATTGTGTCTCTGGGATGACTTCCTGTGCCGCAGGATGTTTGTGTTGAGGAGATTGTGTGTTAAGGTTTTCTTTGTGATTGACAAGAGTTAAATACCTTGATGGTTACCACACAATGATTTATTTCCCTTCGTAAAGGTAATTATAATTGTTGCATTCCTGAAGTTGATGTGAGGAAGATCTTTATCCTTTCAAATCTGTAAGATGAGTGCATGAAGTCCTGATGTGAGCAAATGTCTATCATCTTTGAAGACTGTACCATTAGAGCCAAGACTTTGTTGTTTTTCATTGATTGATTGCTTGTTGCATGACCCCAATGACTTCTTACCAAAGGGAGTTGGATATAGCCTGGACAATATCAGCTGGCACTGTGAATCAACCAGGTTCATGGTTGTTGATTTTTTGGAAATGTTCTTCCTACCATTGTGAGGTGGTGTTCCCATCTTTAAGAAGCAAAACACAATTCTGTGAGTGAAAGGGATTTCATAGAGGTGAGCACTACTGCATCTCCCAGGTCACTCAAGCCCTACTTGGCAAAAGTTGGGTACAATCTGCAATTCCAAGCACAGGTCTCACAGGCACATAGGGCAGTGAGTTTCACTTCTGCAAGATATCCTCAGGGTCAGGGCATCAGTGATTGCTTCTACTTAGTTCAGTAATCCACCCACTGAGTGCCAGTAAAATTTTCTCATTGGTCAATTGATCTGCGACTGCACAAAAGAATTTCTTGCCTGTGTACATTAATTTTCATGCCGAGTGCCACCGGCTCATCATCCTCTGTCAATCCAGGCTGCCATAGCTGAAGCCCTCCCACCCTAAAAGAAAACACTGAATAATTTGTATGAGACTAGGGTTATCAGTTGAAGAAATGGCTACCCAGTCCTTTACAAGACCCAAGACCAGAGTTCCCCTGCTTGGACAAGTCAGGTGGTACCCTACAGCACACTCCTACACATCTCAGACATCATAGAGGCCTGCTGAACTCTCCATAGCATGGTGTAGACTTTAGGAAGGGTCCCCTTGTAAAATATGACAGTTCTTGCTCAGGTGTCTCTGCTTCTGGTGGTTGCCTTGGTGCTGCCAGGATCTGTCCATTCAACTTCATTTCAGAACCTCTGGGACACAAAGAAACAAAAACTAGCATGAAACTCCTAAATGCAGTTTTAATATGCTGCCAGATAGGATGAAGTGCTCTCAATCTGCCTACTTTTAAGACTGCAAAATCTATCCAATTTTTCCGTCCAGAATTCCCATCTTGGCAGGAGCAGGGTGAGGGGCTGGAAATTTCCATAGCTCCCTAATCCATGCAAATATCAAATGTGACACTTCTTCCCCATCAGCACCATTACCTTTTCTTCCAAAGATAAGAGATAAGGCACCCCTCGTCCCTATTACCAATGCTATTGGCTAATTGACGTATCAGCTCTGACATATTCTAAATATTGCATTGGCTCTGAGTCTTAACGGTAGACTGGCAGGAGGTTGGAAGAACACAGCAAGCCAGGCAGCATCAGGAGGTGGAGAAGTCGATGTTTGGAGGAGCAGTAGTTAACCTGAGCACAAGTTCCTCCATGTTCAGGAGCAACTTCCATCCTTGAGCTCCGCATATGGTGTGCCTACAGTGATTGAGTTCCTAGGGGCCTGGCTTAAGAGTCAGACATAGCATTCACTTCACTAGAAAAGTAAAGGAAATTGATCTTTTTCTGCTCTGACCCAAGTCCCTCCTCACCACATTTGTCTGCTAATGATCTCATCAACCTCTCGCCAGACAAGCTTGGGTGGGACGGTCACCTTCTCCGAGGTAAAAACAATGACTGCAGATGCTGGAAACCAGATTCTGGATCAGTGGTGCTGGAAGAGCACAGCAATTCAGGCAGCATCCGAGGACAGGCAAATTCGACGTTTCGGGCAAAAGCCCTTCATCAGGAATAAAGGCAGAGAGCCTGAAGCGTGGAGAGATAAGCTAGAGGAGGGGGGGGG
>NC_057718.1:86977157-86989110 GCF_004010195.1 Chiloscyllium plagiosum
GGAAATGTTGGCGGATGATTTGGTTTATGCGAAGGTTGGTAGGGTGGAAGGTGAGCACCAGGGGTGTTCTGTCCTTGTTGCGGTTGGAGGGGTTGGGTCTGAGGGCGGAGGTGCGGGATGTGGATGAGATGCGTTGGAGGGCATCTTTAACCACGTGGGAAGGGAAACTGCTGTCTCTGAAGAAGGAGGCCATCTGGTGTGTTCTATGGTGGAACCGCTCCTCCTGGGAGCAGATACGGCGGAGGCGGAGGAATTGGGAATACGGGATGGCATTTTTGCAAGAGGTAGGGTGGGAAGAGGTGTAATCCAGGTAGCTGTGGGAGTCGGTGGGTTTGTAGAAGATGTCAGTGTCAAGTCGGTCGTCACTGATGGAGATGGAGAGGTCCAGGAAGGGGAGGGAGGTGTCAGAGATGGTCCAGGTAAATTTCACCTTCTCCTGCTATCCTCTGAAAGGAGGCCCTTCTTTGTCACCCTTACTTCCTCAAGGTGTGTGTTAGCTCTATGCCTGGTGCCATCCCTCTGCCTTTCTTCTCGAATCACTTCTACTTTAATTCATTTAGTAAAGTGACTGCACAATAACAGCCAGTAATGTGTTCAAATCAAGTGCCACTTACTCAATCCTGCCTCCATTCCGACCACCATGGCTACCATTTGGCCACTCTATCCACCCTCCAGGGAATTAGCAGACTATCTCCATGAACATTTGAGGGCTGGAACCATTACCAATGATGCAAATAATATACAAAAAAATTTTTCACTCAGTAAGTAGTTAGGGTATGGAATGCATTGCCTGAAAATGTGGTAGAGGCATGTTCAGTTGAGGCAGTAACTCATTTAGGCTTCATCAATTTCACCTCTCAAACTGGACAAAGATTTGTGCATCGGAACAGTATGAAGGCCAAATGAAATATCATTCTGACTTGATTGCATATCTCCATAGTTTCATTGTTACTGTGTCAAAATGCTGAACTTCTTTCCCTGACTGCACTGAGCGTATCATTTTTTTGAGTAACTTTACCACACAAAGTGAAGCAGTTGAAGAAGGCGACTTATGATCATCTGTTAAAAGGAGGGACAATAAATGTTATTTGTGAAAGTCACATCTGAGAATAGTTATTTAAATAATGTATTTGTTAAAGAAAATCTTTCTGAGTACGGATTCAAAATTTTGTTACTTTGTGCTCTTTTAAATGAAATTAGTTTAGGTCAAGGAATTAATTACGATCATAATAAATAACTTCATTAAATTTTATATATATGATACCAACATTCTCTTGCCCAAACAGAAGACATTTTCTTTTATTTGTTCATGTAATGTGGGCATTGCTGGTCAGATTCACTGCCTGCTATGACAAGATCTGAAGTCTTGTCCCTAAAATTTTGTGGATTAATAGACCAGTGAAATTATGACTATGCCACTGCCTCCCCCAAGTATATGACAACATGCTAGAGATTAAAACTATAGAACAAATTCATTGAAGCAGATATGGAGATGAAAATCTATAAATTACAAGTGATATCGTTTCTAAAATTTGCAAAATTAAAGTCAATTATTGACCCAGATTTTCATACCTCTGTCTGTGACAATACAGGTAGGATGTGGGGCTGGGGGTCAGCTAAAGTGGGCATGGGATTTGTAGTCCCATTCCCATTTTTGCCATTTTACCCATTCACTGATTAAGGATGCACGCATGATTTCTAAAAGGAATAACTCTATCAGAGACCTGTTTCCACAACTACAGAGAGCACTTGACTTTGTTTGATTGACATCTTTATGTGATTCAAATAAGTTATGTTTCTGTGATTTCTGTTGTCAATGACTGTTTACAAAATATTAGGTGGTGTGAGGTGGCTACAACTTTTGTTATTGCTATCTTAATGGTTTGTTTGATGGACACTTTTATAGCATCATAAGAACATAATTTTTTTCTGAAGATTATGAATGAATGTTCTTGTTTTCTAAACAGTTTCACACTTACCATTTTTACTGTAAGGTTCATTGGTTCTGGCGAATTAACATGGAAGGCCCTGTGAATTCGCAGCATGTGGGCGTCATTGGGATGCATGAATTGACACTGAATTTGCATGAGAAGTATGTGGGAGAACTGGAGCAGTAAGTGTTAGAGTGCTTAAAATGCAACCAAACAACTGGGAAGAAGTACCAGAGTACTGAGGCAGTCTTTTAGTCAGGCCATACAAATTCTTGATCACTAATGTAACTCCCCCTGTTCTGCTTTCAAGTATGGCTGGCCCAACTGTATCCTGCATCTGCTCTCACTTTCTCCCAAAGCAAAACTTGCACCATTTTTGTGAACCTTTCCACTCAGATGGGAACAGCAAGGTTGGAAATTTCTGAACTTGAGCTACCTGTCAGTTGCAACAATCTGAGTCCATGTCTTTGAAGATTTGCGAAAGATCATTTTAATTTCAAGAACATTAGTCATGGGATGTGAGCATGACTGCTAGGCTAGTATGTTTTGGCCATCCTTAATTAAGAGTCAACCACATTGCGTAAGTCTAGAGTCACTTGTAGGTCAGGCCTTCACATAAGGACACCAGAGAACCAGCTGAGTTTTCTCTACAATTGACAGGAGTTTCACAGTCACCATCAGACTTTCAATTTCAGAACTTTTAATTGAATTTTGCCACCATGGCAGGTGTTGGAATTTGAACCCGGGTCTCTGCATTAGTTTAGCAATTAAACCCCAAGGCCATAATTTTGCCAATGGATTAGGTTATCTCGAGAATGGTTTTGTTGCATGGCGACTATCAAAAATCACGTTTCAAGATGTCATTTTATCAAAGTCAGTACATACGCAGCATTATTGTGATTCATTAAAACCTCAGAAAATAGTTAATTCAGAAAGGATACAACATTTAACTGTGATGAGGACGAGTCAGTGTCTTCCGAAAAAGAGACAACTACAATACCAAAAAATCACATACAGAAACAGAGGTTGCTGGAAAAGCTCAGCAGGTCTGGCAGCATCTGTGAAGAGAAATTAAAATTAATGTTTTGGGTCCAGTGGTCCATCTGAGAACTGATGGTAGCTAGGAAAATGTTGGTTTATGTGCAGAAGACAAGTTGGGTGGGGAGATAAGGAGTAAACGATTGGTAGGGTTAGAGCCAAAGTGAGAGAAAAACATTTGGACAGACAAAGGAGTCGATAACAATCTGGCTGGGAGGATGAATAACTGTTAATGGAGACTGTTAGTGGCAAACAATAGGTAGTGTGTAATGGCAGACTATGTGATAGCAAGGTCTGGTGTCTGTGTGGTAGGGGGCTAAGACATGAAGGAGTTCAAGCCCTAAAATTATTGAACTCGATATTGAGTCCGGAGGGATTGCATGTCCATGATAAAGAGAAGGCAGTTGGAGCCTGCAAACTGGAAATTTCAAAACTGGCATAAAGTGTCAGAGGAATCACGAATGTATATGGGCAGGCAGTGGACCAGGGGAGAAAAGATTGAGTCAAGGGATAAAGAGAAGAGTTCTGTGGGGCAGGAACAGCTGAAACAATGGTCTGCCTGGGCAGTCCTGTTTGTGGATTTTTCATAAGGAGGTAGAAGTGATCTGTGTGGGGCTAGGGGACTATCAGCTTGGAGGCAGTTGGGAGGAGATTGCCAGATGGAATGAGGTCAGTGACTGTCATTGATGCAGTGGCCTGGTGTGCCATGATGGGGTCATGGTCCAAAGGAAGATAGGAGGGGGTATCTGAGAGCTAGAGGTAAATATGCCAGACTACAACAGCATCACCTTTATCCGCAGGCTTAATAGCAAAGTCAGAGTTGAATTTAAGCACACAAAGTGCAGTCAGTTTGGAGGGAGATAGGTTGGATTGGGTGAGGCTGGGAGAGAAATTCAGTGACCAATGTCACATTGACACACACACCAGGCCTTGTTATCACGCAGTCTGCCATAATATGATGCCTATTGTTAGCTACTAACAGTCTCCATTAACAGCTATTCACCCTCACAGCCAAATCGTTATTGATTCCTTTGTCTGTCCAACTGTTTTCTCTCTTTGAGCTCTATTCCTATCAATTGTTAACTTTCCCCTCCCCCACCCTATCTTTTGTATATAATCTGACATTATCCGAGCTACCTATCAGTTCTGAGGAAGGGTCACTGCACCTGAAACATTAATTTTGATTTTGCTTCACAGATGCTGCCAGGCCTGTTGAGCTTTTCCAGCAACCTTTGTTTCTGTTTCTGATTTAGAGCATCTGTAGTTCTTTTGGTTTCACAAAATCACATGCTGTTTTCAGGTATGAAAAATGAAATTCTAAACCCGCTTGTGATTTTCATTTTACTATGTTTAGAATATGTATTTCTGTTAGAAAGGTAGAGGATCAAAAGGTTCCTCATTTCAAAAGCATTATTAAATTTACTCGCAACGAATAAGCTACATTGAGATCACTTCCACTTTCTGAACCCACCAATACAGTTGAATCATCCATTTCTTTCCAATTATAGAGACGTTTACATAACCTTGCCCCCTTTCCTCCTGCCTCCTCTCAGTCTGAAAATCTGGTCGAGTGATTTATGAAACTAGGTACCAAATCTGACTTGATCAATCTCTTCTGTGGGAGACAATGGCCTCAGGGAATATTGCTGGACTATTAATCCAGAAATTCGCCCTCACAGCCAAATCGTTATTGATTCCTTTGTCTGTCCAACTGTTTTCTCTCTTTGAGCTCTATTCCTATCAATTGTTAACTTTCCCCTCCCCCACCCTATCTTTTGTATATAAACTGACATTATCCGAGCTACCTATCAATTCTGAGGAAGGGTCACTGCACCTGAAACATTAATTTTGATCCTATTAATCCAGAAATTCAGCCAATGTTCTAGGGATCCGCATTCAAATCCAGTCATGTCAGATGGTGGAATTTGAATTCCATAAATATCTGGAATTAAGTGCCTAATGATGACTATGAAACCACTGCCAATTGTTGGGAAAAGCCCATTTATGGAAGGAAATCTACCATCCTCACTTTTTCTGGTCTACACGTGATTTCATATCCACAGCAATATGGTTGATTCTCAACTACCCTCTGAAATGCCACTCGGTTGCATAAATCTTGATAGAGTTTCAAAAAAATAAATGAAACCAGAGAGACCATCTAGCATCAACCTCAGTACTGGAAAAGACAATGGCAGAAGCAGCTCTGTTGACCCTGCAAAATCCTCCTTACTAACATCTGGGGGCTACTGCCAAAAATGGGACAGCTGTTTCACAGACTAGTCAAGCAACAGCCTGACATAGTCGTACTCATGGAATCATACTCAACAGACATTGTTGCAGACATCATCATGACCATACTTGGATATGACCTGTCCCATGGCAAGACAGGCACAGAAGAGCTGGTGGCACAGTGGTATACAGTCGAGAGGGAGTTGTTCTTGGAGTCCTCAACATGGACTTCAAATCCCATGAAGTCTAATAGTATCCGGTTAAACAGGGTGAAAAAATTTCCCGTTGATTACTGTGAACCGTTCTCCCTCATCTGATGAATTTGTTCTCCTCCATGTTGAATAACACTTGAAGGGTGCGCTGAGGATGGCAAGATTACAGAATGTATTCTGGGTGGGGTATTTCAATGTCCACCATTGAGTGGCTTGGCAGAAGCACTACTGATCAAGTAGTCAGGACCTGTAGGACATAGTTGCAAGACTGAGGGAACCAACAAGAAGGAAAAATGTGAATCAAAAATAGAAATTGCTGGAGAAACTCAGCACAAGTGGCAGCAACTGTGGAGAGCGAGCAGAGTTAATATTTTAAGTCCAGTGACTCTGCTTCAAAACTGAGGAAATAACATTCTTGACCTGATCCTTAACAATCTGCCTGCTGCAGGTGCATCTGTCCATTGCATTATTGGTAAGAATGTATGTCTGTGCATGGAACCACACAAGCTGGATGAGATCCGAAATGAGTATTTTGCATCAGTATTCAACATGGAGAAAGAAATGGGAGCTAGAGAACTTGGAAGTAAATACTGATGTCTTGAAAAAAATTCCACATTACAAAAGAGGAGGTGCTGGTGATCTTAAAATGCATTAAGGTAGATAAATACCTCGGACCCGATCAAAAATGTATCCCAGGATATTGTGGGAAGTTAGGGAAGAAATTGCAGGGCACCTAGTGGAAATATTTGTATTAGCATGACCACTGATCAGGTGCCAGAAGACTGGAGGGTGGCTTCTGTTGTACCCTAATTTAATAAAGGCCAGGGAACTGCAGACCGGCAGTAGTGGATAAGTCATTGGAGGGGATTCTGAGAGACATAATCTATATGCATTTGGGTTAGTTAGAATGGACTTTAGCAAGGCCTTTGATAAGCTTCCGCATGGTATACTGGTTAGTAAGAATGGATCACATGGGATCATTTCTGTTTTCAGCAGCAGGAGGAGCGGGAGCTTGGACCAGGGGCCGCAGGGAAAGGTGAGTCACTAATCTAAATCTTTAAAACCTTATCTTGAGCATCGGAATCTTCTATTTCTGTTTTCAGGAAGAACGGGAGCTTGGACCAGGGGCCTATCGGGAAAGGTGAGTCACTAATTTAATTCTTTACATCTGACATCAGATAGCAGAGGTTTCTGGGAAAGGAGGTACTTTTTTCCACTCAGCTATATAAGTGGGTGTTTTCTAAACCAAGACCTTACCCTTGTAGGGCCTCCCACCCATCCATCTTCTCTAACCATAAACACCAGCGACACATCAGGTAAGCTTCTCTTCTGTTTTTACTTTCTATGATAAGGGGACTAGCAGGGACCGCAGTGCAAGGAGAGAAATGTTCCTCCTGCATGATGTTTGAGGTGAGGGACACCATTAGTGTCCCATCTAAGAACATCTGCAGGAATTGCACCCAACTCTTCCTCCTCCAAGACCGCGTTAGGGAACTGGAGCAGGAGCTGGATGAACTTTGAATCATTCGAGAAGCAGAGTCTGTGATAGATAACAGTTACAGGGAAGTTGTTATTCCTATGGACAAAGAAAGCTGGGTAACTGTGAGAAGGGGGAGAAAACAGTCAGTGCAGGGATCCCCTGTGGTCGTTCCTGTTTCAGATACTATTTGGAGATGGAGGACTTACAAGGGGGTATGCATTGGGGTGCAGGTCTCTGGCACAGAGTCTGTCCCTGTTGCACAGAAGGGAAGGGGGGAAAGGAGGAGAGTGTTAGTTATTGGGGACTCAATAGTTAGAGGGTCAGATAGAAGGTTTGTTGGGAACGAAAGAGACTCACAATTGGTGCATTGCCTCCCATGTGCCAGGGTCCATGATGTCTCGGATCGTGTCTTTGGGGTCCCAAAGGGAGAGAGTGACCAGCCCCAAGTCGTGGTCCACATAGGTGCCAACAACATAGGTAGAAAGAGAGATAGGGATGTAAGGCAGGATTTCAGGGAGCTGGGTTGGAAGCTAAGAGCTAGAACAAACAGAGTTGTTGTCTCTGGTTTGTTATCCGTGTGATAGCAAGGAGAGGAACAGGGAGCGATATCAGCTGAAACACATGGCTGCAAGGATGATGAGGGAGGATTTCAGGTATGTGGATAACTGGGACTTATTCTGAGGAAGATGAGACCTCTACAAACAGGACGGACTTCACTTGAACCAGAGAGGTACTAATATTCTGGGTGGGAAATTTGCTAGTGCTATTCGGGTTGAGCTCAGGGGGTTGAGAACCTGAGGTGTAGTTCCAGTGGACAGGAAGATGTGAATAGGGAGGACATGGACAGGATTTCACGGTCACAGGAGTGTGCTGGCAGACAGCAAGCTGGTTTGAAGTGTGTCTACTTCAACACCAGAAGTATCCGTAATAAGGTAAGTGTGCTTGCAACATGGATAGGTACCTGGGACTTCAATGTTGTGGCCATTTCAGAAACATGGATAGAGCAGGATCAGGAATGGATATTGCAGGTTCCAAGGTTTGGTTCTTTCATTAAGATCACGGAAGGTGGTATAAGAGGGAGAGGTGTGGCTTTGTTAGTCAAGGACAATATAGCAGTGGCTGAAAGAACTTTTGACGAGGACTCGTCTACAGAGGTGATATGGGCTGAGGTTAGAATTAGTAGAGGAGAGGTCACACTGCTGGGAGTTTTTATAGGCCTCTGCAAAGTTCCAGGGATGTGGAGGAGAGGATTGGCAAAACGATTCTGCTTAGGAGTGAAAGGAACAGGGTGGTCATTATGGGGAACTTTAACTTCCCCAACATTGACAGGAAATGCTATAACTCCAGTATGTCGGATGGATCAGTTTTTCTCCAATGTGTGCAGGAGGGTTCCTGATGCATTATGTCGAAGGGCCGACAAGAGGTGAGGCCATACTGAATTTAGTACTTGGTAATGAACCAGGTCAGGTGTTTGATTTAGTGGTAGGCGAGCACTTTGGAGAGAGTGACCATAATTCAGTTACGTTTAGTTTAGTGATGGAAAGGGATGGGTTCATACCACAGGGTAAGAGTTATAGATGAGGGAAGGGCAATTATAATGCGAAAGGCAACACTTAGGAGGCATAGAATGGGGTAGCAAAATGCAGGGGATGGGGCAATTGAAATGTGGAGCTGGTTTAAGGAACAGATATTGCATGTCCTTGATAGGTATATCCCTGTCAGGCAGGGAGGAAGTGATAAGGTAAGGAACCGTGGTTTACTAAAGAAATTGTATCTCTTGTTAAGCGGAAGGGGGAGGCTTATGTGATGTTGAGATGAGATGGTTCAGATGAGGCGATGAAGAGTTGACAGATTAGCTAGGAGGGACTTAAAGAGAGAGTTAAAAAGAGAAAAGAGAGGACTTGAGCAGTCTTTAGCAGGTAGATCAAAGGAGAACTCTAAAGCTTTCCATAGGTATGTGAGGAATAAAAGGATGACTAGGGTAGCAATTGGGCCAGTCAAAGACAGAACTTGTGTGTATACCGTGTAGAGATTGGAGAGGTGCTAAACGAATATTTCTCATCTGTTTTCACTCGGGAAAAGGAGAATGTTGTAGAGGAGAAGACTGAGATACAGACTATTATACTAGAAAGGATTGAGGCTAGTAAGGAGGAGGTTTTATCAATTCTAGAAGGTGTGAAAGCAGATAAGTCCCTGGGCCAGATGGGATTTATCCAAGGATTCTCTGGGAAGCTAGAGAGGAGATGGCAGAGCCTTTGGCCTTGATTTTTAAGTCGTCATTGTCTGCAGGTTTAGTACCAGAGGACTGCAAATGTCATACCCTTGTTCAAGAAGGGAGTAGAAATAACCCAGGTAATTATAGACCAGTGAACTTTATGTCTGTTTTAGGAAAAGTTTTGGAAAGGATTATAAGAGATAGGATTTATAATCATCTGGCAAGCAATAATTTGATTGGATATAGTCAATATGGTTTTGTCAAGGGCAAGTCATGTCTCACAAACCTCATTGAGTTTTTTGAGAAGGTGACCAAGCATGTGGATGAGGGTAGGGCAGTTGACGTGGTGCACATCGACTTCAGTAAAGCCTTTGATAAGGTTCCACATGGTAGGCTTTTGAAGAAAATGCAGAGGCATGGGATTGAGGGTGATTTAGCAGTTTGGATTAGAAACTGGCTTTCTGTAAGAAGGCAGCAAGTGGTGGTTGATGGAAAATATTCAGCCTGGAGTCCGGTTACTTGTGGTGTGCCACAAGGATCGGTCTTGGGACCACTGCTGTTTGTCATTTTTATGAATGACTTGGACGCAGGCATAGGTGGATGGGTTAGTAAGTTTGCAGATGACACTAAAGTCGGTGGAGTGGTGGACAGTGTGGAAGAATGTTGCAGGTTGCAGGGGGCTTGGATAAACTGCAGAATTGGGCTGAGAGGTGGCAGATGGAGTTCAATGCAGATAAATGTGAGGTGATTCTTGGGAAGAATAACAGGAAGGCAGAATACTTGGTCAATGGAAAGATTCTTGGTAGTGTGGATGTGCAGAGGAATCTTGGTGTCCATGTACATAGATCCCTGAAAGTTGCCACCCAGGTTGATAGTGCTGTTAAAAAGGCATACATTGTGTTAGGTTTTATTGGGCGAGGGATTGAGTTCCAGAGCCGTGATGTCACGCTGCACCCGTACAAAACACTAGTGCGGCCTCACTTGGAATATTGTGTAAAGTTCTGGTCATCCCACTACAGGAACGATGCATTGGAAAAGGTGCAGCAGAGATTTACCAGGATGTTACCTGGTCTGGAGAGAAGGTCTTATGAGGAAAGGCTGAGGGACTTTGGTCTGTTCTCATTGGAGAGAAGAAGGCTAAGGGGGGATTTAATAGAGACATGCAAGATTAGATAGGGTGGAGAGTGAGAATCTTTTTCGTTGGCTTGTACGAGGTGGCCTAGCTGCAAAT
Source organism: Chiloscyllium plagiosum (assembly GCF_004010195.1). Classification (NCBI taxonomy): domain Eukaryota; kingdom Metazoa; phylum Chordata; class Chondrichthyes; order Orectolobiformes; family Hemiscylliidae; genus Chiloscyllium; species Chiloscyllium plagiosum. The sequence goes on from NC_057718.1 coordinate 86,987,494, forward strand.
GGAGGGGTGATAGATTTAAAACAGATGTCAGAGACAGGTTCTTTAGTCAAGAGTGGTAAGGGTGTGGAATACTGTACCTGCCAATGTAGTTAACGCAGCCACATTAGGGGCATTTAAACAGTTCTTGGATAAGCATATGGATGATGATGGGATAGTGTCGGGGAATGGGCTTAGATTAGTTCACAGGTTGGCGCAACATCGGGGGTGGAAGGGCCTGTTCTGTACTGTATTGTTCTATGTTCTATGGTCCAGGGAGAGGTAGACAATTGGATGCAAATTGGCTTGATGGTAGGAGGCAGAGGGTGGTGGTAAAGGGTTAATGTTCAGACAGGAAGCCTGTGATCAGCAGTGTGCCGCAAGGATTGGTGCTAGGTTTCTTTGCAGCAGAAAACGGCGGGTGCTGGGCGGAAGTGAAGTCGGAGTGCAAAGCCAGTTGAGAAGGTAAGTGATGGTTATTTAAGAACTTACCTCGACGCCAACGGTCTTTTTGCAGCAGAAAACGGCGGGTGCTGGGCGCAAGTGAAGTCATAGCATAAAGCCGGTCGGGAAGGTAAGTGATTGTTATTTAAGAACTTACCTCGATGCCGACGGTCTTTTTGCAGCAGAAATCAATGGGTGCTGGGCGGAAGTGAAGTCGGAGCGCAAAGCCGATCGGGAAGGTGAGTGATTGTTATTTGAGTGGGTGTGTTCTAGACCCCAGGTCCGACAAAGTAGGGCCTCCCTCCCACCCTCCTCCTCTAACCTAAATTAAAAGTCCACAGACTTGCCCCAAAAAGAGGGTCCAAGGAAGTTCCTGTGGAGTGAAGAGTGAGACTTTAGCTCAGGAGTCTTTGACAAGGAGGTTGAGTGAAGTGATTATACCACAGTTGAAGAGGGTGAAGACATGACTGCCAAGCTGGTTCAGTGTGCTACGTGCTTGATGTGGGGGGTCAATGACTCTGGTGTGTCTGGTTCATATAAGTGTAGAATGTGTGTGCACGTTCAGCTACTGACAGAGCATATTGCAGCACTGATGAAAGAACTCGAGGACCTTAGGCTCATCCGAGAGAAGGAGATCTTTCTGGACAAGACCTTCAGCGAGGTTATTACACTGAACATACCAGAAGAGAGCAGAAGAGAGCAGACGATGAGGAAGGCAGAGAGGAGACAGGTGCAAGAGACTTCACTTGCGCCCAGTCAGGAACAAGTTGAATCTTTTGGAAACAGTAGAGACAGATGACACTGCCAGTCCGCGAGGCGGCCAGGTCTGTCAATCAAAAGTTGTCATGGAGGCAGAGCGAAAGAGTCGGACATCGCACAGATCCGTGGTAATAGGGGACTCCATAGTGAGAGGAACTGACCGGGGTTTTTGTGGCAGCAGGCAGGACTTAAGGAAGGTGTGTTACCTTCCTGGTGCCAGGGTTAAAGACATCACAGACAGAGTGCAGGAAATCCTCAAGGACGAAGGTGAAGAGCCAGAGGTGGTGGTATATGTCAGCACAAATGATGTCGGGAAAAAGAGGAGGAACATACTACAGCGGGACTTCAGAGAACTAGGAAGAAGGCTGAAAAGCAGGACGTTCAGGGTGGTTATCTCCGGTTTGCTTCCAGTTCCTCGGGCTGGTGAGGCCAGAAACA
>NC_057718.1:86989477-86995035 GCF_004010195.1 Chiloscyllium plagiosum
TCCCTGGATGCTGCCTGACCTGCTGTGCTGTTCCAGCAATAAAGTTTCAACTTTGATCTCCAGCATCTGCAGACCTCACTTTCTCCTCAAGTGGACAGGGCCTGGGAAATGAATATTCAAGGCTACACATGTTATCGTAAGGACAGACTGTCGGGCAGAGGGGGTGGGGTGGCCATGTTGGTAAGGGATGATATTCAGTCCCTTGCGTGGGGGGACCTAGAATCAGGGGATGTAGAGTCAGTACGGATAGAGCTGAGAAATTTTAAGGGTAAAAAGACCCTCTTGGGAGTTATCTACAGGCCCCCAAACAGTAGTCTGGATGTCGGATGAAAGTTGAATCAGAAGCTGAAATTGGCCTGTCGCAAAGATGTTACTACAGTTGTTATCAGGGATTTCAACATGCAGGTAGACTGGGAGAATCAGGATGGTATTGGACCTCAAGAAAGACATTGTGGAGTACCTCCGAGATGGATTCTTAGAACAGCTGGTGCTGGAGCCGACCAGGGAGAAGGCAATTCTGGATCTGGTATTGTGCAACAAACCAGAATTGATCAGGGACCTCGAAGTGAAGGAGCCATTGGGAAGTAGTGACCATAATACAATAAGCTTCGATCTGCAATTTGAGAGGGAGAGGGTACAATCGGAAGTGACAATATTTCAGTTGAATAAAGGGAACTATGGAGCTATGAGGGAGGAGCTGGCCAAAGTTCAATGGTGCAATACCTTAGCAGGGATGACAGTGGAGGAACAATGGCAGATATTTCTGTGTATTATGGAGAAGATACAGGATCGGTTCATTCCAAAAAGGAAGAAAGATCCTAGGAGGAGGCATGGGTGGCCATGGCTGACGTGGGAAGTTAAGAAATATATAAAGTTAAAAGAGAAAAAGTATAACATAGCAAAGATAAGTGGGAAAACGGAGGACTGGGAAGCTTTTAAAGAACAACAGAGGATTACTAAGAAAGAAATACGCAGAGAAAACATGAGGTATGGAGGTAAACTGGCCAAAACTATAAAGGAGGGTAGTAAAAGCTTTTTTAGGTATGTGAAAGGCAAAAAAATGGTTTAGACTAAAATTGGGCCCTTGAAGACAGAAACAGGGGAATATATTACAGGGAACAAAGAAATGGCAGAAGAATTGAATTGGGACTTCAGATCTGTGTTCACTGGGGAAGACACAAGCAATCTCCCTGAGGTAACAGTGGCTGAAGGACCTGAACTGAAGGGAATTTATATTTGCCAGGAATTGGTGTTGGAGAGACTGTTAGGTCTGACGGTTGATAAGTCCCCGGTGCCTGATGGTCTACATCCCAGGGTACTGAAGGAGGTGGCTCGAGGAATCGTGGATGAGTTGGTGATTATTTTCCAGAGTTCGATAGATTCGGGATCAGTTCCTGAGGATTGGAGGGTGACTAATGTTGTACCACTTTTTAAGAAAGGTGGGAAATTATAGACCAGTTCGTCTGACCTCAGTGGTGGGAAAGATGCTGGAGTCTATTAAAAAGGATGAAATTACGACACATCTGGATAGTAGTAACAGAGTAAGCATGCATTTATGAAGGGGAAATCATGCTTGACTAATCTTCTGGAATTTTTTGAGGATGTAACTCTGAAGATGGACTATGGAGATCCAGTAGATATAGTGTACCTGGACTTTCAGAAAGCTTTTGACAAAGTCCCACATAGGAGGTTAGTGAGCAAAATTAGGGCACATGGTATTGGGGGCAAAGTACTAACTTGGATTGAAAGTTGGTTGGCTGACACGAAACCAAAAGGACTGTAGTCAAAACCACAAGCTTTCATCATTGATTTCATGTTCCCCTCACAACTGTCAGACTGAATCTGGTGCTGTGTTTGACCAGGGGCTGCACTTATGATCTCATATCTCTTGCTTTCTCAAGAAGACTGCCTCTTAACATTGTTCATCTCTACAGCAACCTCATCCATGCCTTTGTCCCCTGGAGAATCAACTCATCCAATGATTGTTCTGGCCATCCCATCCACCCTGAAAGCTGTCTGCAATTTGCCATTTGTTTTCAAACCTCTGTTGTCTAAATCCTATCTCAAACAAAATCCGTCTTGCAGATCACTTCAATTGTTGCTGAATTGCATTAATCAGCAAACCTAACACTTAAACAGAAAATTCTTATTCAGGTTAAATCTTCTTTTGCTATTCCCTATCTCTTGAACATTCTCAACCCTATGACTCCTTCCCCCAAGCTTGCTATTCCTTTTCCTCCAGCTTCTTCAGCATCTCTCCCTCCCTTTGCTTCATTGGGTTTGATTATTAAATCCTTATTAAAGGATTGGACACTCTGGAGGCAGGAAACATGTTTCCGCTGATGGGTGAGTGCCAAACCAGAGGACAAAGCTTAAAAATACGGGGTAGGCCATTTAGGACAGAGATGAGGAGAAAGTTCTTCACCCAGAGAGTGGTGGCTGTGTGGAATGCTCTGCCCCAGAGGGCAGTGGAGGCCCAGTTTCTGGATTCATTTAAGAAAGAGTTGGGTAGAGCTCTCAAGGATAGTGGAATCAAGGAATATGGAGATAAGGCAGGAACAGGATACTGATTAAGGATGATCAGCCATGATCATATTGAATGGTGGTGCAGGCTCGAAGGGCAGAATGGCCTACTCCTGCACCTATTGTCTATTGTCACTGTTGTTTGTCATTTATATAAATAATTTGGATAAGATTATAGGAGGCATGGTTAGTAAGTTTGTGGATGACACCAAGACTGGTGCTATAGTGGACAGTGAAATAGGCTATCAAAGAGTACAATGGGATCTTGATCAACTCATCTAGAGGAATGGCAGACAGAGTTTAAGTTAGCTAAATGCAAGGTGTAGCATTTTGATAAGACAAGCCAGAGTAGGATTTACTCAGTTAATGGTAGGGTCCCGGGGATTGTTGTCAAACAGAGAAACCTAGCGATGCAGGTATATAGGTCCTTGAAAATGGTGTCACAGTTAGACAGAATTAAAAATCATACAATACCAGGTTATTGTCCAACAGGTTTATTTTGGAAGCACTAGCTTCCTAACCACCTGATGAAGGAGCAGCACTCCGAAAGCTAGTGCTTCCAAATAAACCTGTTGGATTATAACCTGGTGTTGTGTAATTTTTAACTTTGTCCCAACACTGGCAACTCCATGTCACAGTTAGACAGGGTGGAGAAAAAGGTGTTTGGCAACTTGCCTTTATCAGTGAGAGCATTGAGTACAGGAGTTGGGAGGTCATATACGGCTGTACAAGATCACATATGGAGTACAGCATGCAATTCTGGTCCCCATGCTATCAGAAGGATGTTATTAAACTGGAAAAGGTACAAAAATAATTTACAAGGATGTTACACAGACTGGTAGGTTTGTGTTATAAGGAGAAGCTGGATAGGCTGGGACTTTTCTCTCTGGAGTGTAGGAGGCTACAGGATGACCTTTTAGAGGTTTATAAAATTACAAGGAGCATAGATAAGGTGAATAGCCAAGATCTTTCCCAGGGTAGGGGAGGCCAAAACAAGAGGATATGGGTTTAAGGTGAGAAGGGAAAAATTTAAAAGGGAGCTGAGGGGCAGCTTTTTCATGCAGAGCATGGTTCATATATGGAAGGAGCTGCAAGAGTAAGTGGCATAAGCAGATTCAGTTATTACATTTAAAAGACATTTGGACAGGTACATGGATAGGAAAGATTTAGAGGTGAATGGGCCAAAGTCAGGCAAAGGGGACCAGTTCAGTTTAGGAAACCTGGTCAACATGTACGAGTTGGGCTGAAGGGTCTGTTTCTATGCTGTATGACTCTATGACTCTCAGAGTGGCAACCACACATTCCTTGTGGAGACAAAATCCCACCTTGACACTGAAAATACCCTCCATCATATTGTATGGCATCATCATCATCATCATACTAAATGGACAGACCAAACAGATCTCGCAACTCAAGAGGCACTGTGGTCCAACAACAGCAGCAGAATTGTATTCCAGCACAATCTGCAGCCTCATGGCATGACACATGTCACCCAGCCATTACCATCAAGCCAGGGGATCAACCTTAGTTCAATGGAGAGTGGAGAAGGGAGTGTCAGAACCGGCATACTTAAAAATGGAGTGTCATCCTGGTGAAGCTCCCAAGCAGAACTTCTTGTTTGTCAAACAGCGTAAGCAGAAAATAATAGATTGAATTCAGTCATCTTGCAATCAACAGATCAGATATAAGCTCTTCAGTCCTGCCACATCCAGTTTGTGAATAATGGTGGACAGCTAAACAACTCACTAGAGAATAAGACTCCACAAATATCCCTGACCTCAACGATGGAGGAGCCCAGCAAATCAGTGCATAAAGCTGAAGCATTTGCAACAATCTTTAGAAAGAAGTACCGAGTGGATGTTCCATCTCGGCCTCCTCCAGTGCTCCTCAGCATGACAGATGCCAGACTTCAGCCAATTTAATTTATAGGCATTTGCTACTGCAAAGGCAATAGGCACTGGCAACATTCTGGCATCAGGACTGAAAGCTATGTGACAGAACTTGTCACTGTAGCTAAGCTGTTCCAGTTTAGCTACAACACTGGCAACTACTCGACAATGTGGAATATTGCCCAGATATGTCCTGTATATGAGAAAGAAGGACAAACCCAAGCCAGCCATTCTAGCACATCAGTCTACTCTGGATCATCAGGATAGTGATGGAAGATGTCATCACTAGTGCATTCAAGCAGCACCTGCTTAGCAACAGCTTGCTCACTAATGCCAAGATGGATTTCATCTGGGCCAGTCAGTTCCTGACCTCATCACAGTATTGGTTCAAACATCGAAAAAAGAGCTGAATTCCAGAGGAAACTTGAGAGTGACAGCCCTTGGCAACAAGCTTGCATTTCAGTCTGGCATCAAACCCGAGCAAATCTAGGGTCAATGGGAATCAGGGTAAACCTCTCTTGGTTAGAGTCATGAGTCAAAAAGTGACGTGCTGGAAAAGCACAGCCAGTCAGGCAGTATTCCAGGAGCAGGAGAGTCAAAGAGTCAGAGAGATGCACAGAGAGAAAGTGAGGACTGCAGATGCTGGAGATCAGAGCTGAAAAATGTGTTGCTGGAAAAGCGCAGCAGGTCAGGCAGCATCCAAGGAGAAGGAGAATCGACGTTTCGGGCATAAGCCCTTCTTCAAGAATGTAGAGATGTACAGCATGGAAACAGACACATCGGTCCAACCTGTCCATGCCGACCAGATATCCCAACCCAATCTAATCCTACCTGCCAGCGCCCGGCCCATGTCCCTCCTATTCATATACCCATCCAAATGCCTCTTAAATGTTGCAATTGTACCAGCCTCCACCACATCCTCTGGCAGCTCATTCCATACACGTACCACCCTCTGCGTGAAAACATTGCCCCTTAGGTCTCTTTTATATCTTTCCCCTCTCACCCTAAACCTATGCCCTCTAGTTCTGGACTCCCCGACCCCAGGGAAAAGATTTTGTCTATTTATCCTATCCATGCCCCTCATAATTTTGTAAACCTCTATAAGGTCACCCCTCAGTCTCCGACGCTCCAGGGAAAACATCCCCA
>NC_057718.1:86995366-86996894 GCF_004010195.1 Chiloscyllium plagiosum
TATGCTTGCATCCAAATCATTTATGTAAATGACAAAAAGTAGAGGGCCCAGCACCGATCCTTGTGGCACTCCACTGGTCACAGGCCTCCAGTCTGAAAAACAACCCTCCACCACCACCCTCTGTCTTCTACCTTAGAGCCAGTTCTGTATCCAAATGGCTAGTTCTCCCTGTATTCCATGAGATCCAACCTTGCTAATCAGTCTCCCATGGGGAACCTTGTCAAATGCCTTACTGAAGTCCATATAGATCACATCTACTGCTCTGCCCTCATCAATCTTCTTTGTTACTTCTTCAAAAAACTCAATCAAGTTTGTAAGATATGATTTCCCAAGCACAAAGCCATGTTGACTATCCCGAATCAATCCTTATCTTTCCAAAACATGTACATCCTGTCCCTCAGGATTCCCTCCAACAACTTGCCCACCACCGAGGTCAGGCTCATTGGTCTATAGTTCCCTGGCTTGTCTTTACCGCCCTTCTTAAACATGGCACCACGTTTGCCAATCTCCAGTCTTCTGGCACCTCACCTGTGACTATCGATGATACAAATATCTCAGCAAGAGACCCAGCAATCACTTCTCTAGCTTCCCACAGAGTTCTCGGGTACACCTGATCAGATCCTGGGGATTTATCCACCTTTAACCGTTTCAAGACATCCATCCTCTGTAATCTGGACATTTTGCAAGATGTCACCATCTATTTCCCTATAGTCTATATCTTTCATATCCTTTTCCACAGTAAATACTGATGCAGAATATTCATTTAGTATCTCCCCCATTTTCTGCCCTGCCTTATTTCCCAAGGGTAGCTCAGGTTTTGCACCTTCTCTAGTAGGTACAAAGGCCGCCTTGCGGATCTTTGAGGGGCCCTATTCTCTCCCTTGTTACCCTTTTGTCCTTAATATATTTGTGAAACCCCTTTGGATTCTCCTTAATTCTATTTGCCAAAGCTATCTCATGTCCCCGTTTTGCCCTCCTGACTTCCCTCTTAAGTATACTCCTACTTTCTTTATACTCTTCTAAGAATTCACTCGATCTATCCTGTCTGTATCTGACATATACTTCCTTCTTTTTCTCAATTTCCTTCGTCATCCAGCATTCCCTATACCTACCAGCCTTCCCTTTCACCCTGACAGGAATATACTTCCTCTGGATCTTGTTAGCTCATTTCTGAAGGCTTCCCATTTTCCAGCCGTCCCTTTACCTGCGAACACCTGCCTCCAATCAGCTTTTGAAAGTTCTTGCCTAATACCGTCAAAATTGGCCTTTCTCCAATTTAGAACTTCAACTTTTAGATCTGGTCTATCCTTTTCCATCACTATTTTAAAACGAATAGAATTATGGTCGCTGGCCCCAAAGTACTCCCTCACTGACACCTCAGTCACCTGCCCTGCCTTATTTACCAAGAGTAGCTCAGGTTTTGCACCTTCTCTAGTAGGTACATCCACATACTGAATCAGGAAATTGTCTTGTACACACTTAAGAAATTCCCCTCCATCTAAACCTTTAACACTATGGCAGTCCCAAT
>NC_057718.1:86997252-87027103 GCF_004010195.1 Chiloscyllium plagiosum
TGGGAGTAATCCAGATATTACTACCCTTGAGGACCTCCTTTTTAAATTTTTGCCTAACCCTCTGTAATCTCCCTTCAGAGTCTCAACCTTTTCCCTTCCAATGTCATTGGTTCCAATGTGGACAATGACCTCCTGCTAGCCCCTCTCCCCCATGAGAACATTCTTCACCCTCTCTGAGACATCTTTGATCCTGGCACCAGGGAAACAACACACCATTCTGCTTTCTCTCCGCTGGCCACAGAAACGTCTGTCTGTACCTCTGACTACAGAATCCCCCAACACAATTGATCTCTTGGAAGCCGACATACCCCTCGTTGCATTAGGGCCAGTCTCAATACCAGAAACTTGGCTGTACGTGCTACGTTCCCCTGAGAATCCATCACCCCCTACACTTTCCAAAACAGCATATCTGTTTGAAATGGGTATATCCACAAAAGGTGGATCCTGCTCTAGCTGCCTACCTCTCTTACCCTTCCTGGAGTTAACCCATCTATGTGACTGTATCTGAGACTTTCCCCCCTTTCTGTAACTGCCATCCATCCCATACTGTTGCTGTTGCAAATTCCTCATCGCTTCTATCTATCTCTCCAACCGATCCACTCGATCTGATAAGATTCGCATCCAACAGCATTTACGGCTGATATAATCCGCAGTAACCCTTAAACTCTTTTTAAACTCCCACATCTGACAAGAAGTACATATCACTGCAAAGGCCATTTTTGCTCCTTCACAATCTACAGACCCAGAAAATAACACCATCTTATTCCTCTACAAACACTGTCTCAGGTTAAATTAATAGCTATGGCTTATATTTTAAGTTTAATCAAGAGACTTATGTCCAAAAACATATAATCAAGAAAGAATCCATTGTATCCACTACTACAGCCTTTCTCTTGGACAGACTTAAAACAACAATTAACTTATCTGATTCTGTGCTGTGAACTTCGCCCAACAGTTTCTCCAAGATTAGTTGTGAAAGAAGTTAACTTCAGCGAGCCTGACGTGATTTGAACACATGACTTCTGATCGGGAGTCAGACGTGCTACTGTTGCACCACAAGCTCATGAGTCGATGTTTCGAACATAAGATCTTCATCAGGAATGCTCCTCAGATGCTGCCTGACTGGCTGTGCTTTTCCAGCACTAGACTTCTTGATTCTGATCTCCAGCATCTACAGTCCTCTAGCATACAGTTCTCTTCCTTGTTTAGAGTCATGCCTAGCACATAGTAAGATGGTTGTAGTTATTGGAATTCAATCAGCTCAGCTTCAGAATATCACTGCAGGAGTTTCCTCAGGGTAGTGTCCTTGGCCCAAACAGCTTGATTGTTTCATCAATGATTTTCCCTGTATCATAAGATCAGAAGTGGGACTGTTCATCAATTATCATGCAATGTTGAGCAGCATTCGCAACTCCACCAATACCGAAACAGTCCAGGTCCAGATGTAAAACGACCCAGAAAATATCTATGCTTGGATTGAAATGTAACAAGTAGCATTTATGCCACACAAATACCAGGCAATTACCATCTCCAATAAGAGAACAAACTAACTACTACCCCATGACATTCAATGGCATTACTATCACAGAATCCCCCACTACCAACATCCAGGGTTACCATTGACCATAAACTCAAATGAACTCACCATTTAAATACTTTGGATGGAAGAGCAGGTCAGAGACTAGGAGTACTGTGGGAAGTAACTCACCTCCTGACTCTCCAAGGCCTGTCCACCATCAACAATACACAAACCAGAATGGTATGTTCCTCACTTGTGCAGAAGAGTGCAGCTCCAAATATTATGTGAGCATCTGGCTTGTATTAAAACTTCCTGATAATTACCACTTCATCGAAACACTACAAGTGCTGGCTATTGTGTTTGTGATGCAGTGAAATGAATTCAGTATTTCACAAAAGCTCTTGTGCATCTAGCATTTGGTCCAAACTGGAACTTCATAAAACTAAATCATCCTTCTGGATAGGAAAATCCACTAGAAAGGCATGTTTACCGTGTTAAATGTCAAGATCCAGGGTCAAGTGAATAACCCTCATCCAAGGAAGGTTGACACTGTAATTGGCTGCTTTCACACAATCTACCTCTCCCTCCCCAGAAATAAATCATAATCTAATGTTCACATGCTCATTAAATGGGGTTTTAAATCGTGTTCCTATGACTGCTTTAAATATGAATGATTATTCTCCTGGATGGTCTCAGTCTGATTTTATCACTTGTCAGTGATCTTTAACAAAACAAAAGTAATGGCAAATCAAATAACCAAATAGTTAAATAGAAGCAGTTTTGCTGGTAAGAGAATTACTCTGCAACTGCAGAACTTTCAAGGCAACTAAAATAGAGAGAAAGCTGAGTTATGCCAAAAAGCAGAGATCTTAGCATGTTGGTGTAGCTTTTCACCTGTTAGCTCATATTATAACATTAATCATTTTTGTGTTTTGGTGGACCTTTGAATATCTTGTTTCTTCATAGCAATTGTTTGAAGATCCGGAGGGGAAGGTTGAACTGCCGCCATCACTTAAAGTTTATTCTTGGAAGCGTCCTTATGAATTTATCCTAGAGAAGGTCAGTCGACAATGCAATGTTTCTATCATGTCTGAGAATGAATGGCGAAGTTATAGTGACGAGCCTATCTATTTTATGAATTCTCAGTTAAACATTCCAATCATAGAATTGGTGTCACCACTCTCAAAATGTATCTTCTGTGTTCTCCTGTTACTCTTCTAACCTTTTTAAAATATGCAGAAGCTACTGTACTACAGAAATTGTCTGACAGTCAATCTGCAGTAGATAGCACTGTTTTCTAACAACTGCTGTTATGAGACAAAAAAAACTGCAGATGCTGGAATCCAAAGTAGGCAAGCAAGAAGCTGGAAGACCAGGACAAGCCAGGCATCTTCAGAAGGTGGAGAAGTCAATGTTTCAGGTATAACCCATCTTCAGGACCTGAGTGCTTGAATCCTGAAGAAGGTTTACACCCGAAACGTTGACTTCTCCACTCCTGATGCTGCTTGGCTTGCTGTGTTCTTCCAGCCAACTGCTATTGTGAAGCAAACTGTTCTGACTTGTTCAAGTGTGTGTGAAGGTAGCAGTGAATGCCCCTCCTGTTGTAATGGTACTTGTTGCTGGGGCACCTCAACTAGCATTACAGCTACCTTTGTTTTTCATTCATTCACATAGCTAGCTAGGCAGCATTTATTGCCCACAACTAATTGCCCAGAGAGCCGTTGAGAGTTAACCTACGTTGCTGTGGGTCTGGAGTCACATGTAGGCCGGATGAGGTAAGGATGGCAGATGTCTCTCTGAAGGATGTTAGTGAACTGGATGGATTTTTCTGACAATTGGCAACAGTTTCATGGTTGTCATTAGACTCTTAATCTTGGATTTTTGATGAATTCAAATTGCACCATCTGCCATAGCAGGATTTGAACTTTGGTTCCTGGAACATTACCCAAGTGTCACGATTAATACCTCTAAAAGCTGATAGAAACATGGACTGTAGTTGGCGTGATTTGAATCTATGGAAGGGAAACCCTTGTGGATTTCTAACCCATCATCTTAACCACTTGGCCACAACTACATGCCTTTACACTCCCTCTCACGAGTGAGCCATGATTTGAAGTTCAGGTTGTCAAACCAAAATTAGATATTTAGTCAACAAATATTTAGTAAGTACATGATTGAATTATGAAGCTCATTGCCTGCATAGGTGGTAGTCGTGAAAGGCAGAACAATGGTTCAAAAAGGTTGTTAAATCTAGACTAACAGGCTTAATGGGAAATTTGGATGGTTAGTTGAAATCATCCAATGGACTTCGACCAAAAACATTACTGTTGTGCTAAATGCATTTGCTTCCCACATATGACAGATGGCCCAATAAAAGATACGGAATTAAATCCAAAAAGTGTGGAATCCTGCTGCTCTCCCCCTTGGTGGGTTAAATCATGTAGCTGGTAGATTTATGTCATTAACGTCTTTTACATTAATTTCAGCTTCCTGTTATTGTTGCGAGAGAGTCCTCATTCGATCTAATGACAGCTAATGAACATATTTTGAAGAGTGAGGTGAGTGCTAGCAAACAATTAACCGCAGAGTTACTGCACACAGGACTTGCTTTCATAGATACAAGGTTATAAATATATCTTTAATGCCGATTGCTTGCCATTTTGATAGTGGCATAAGAAATGGGATTGCACAGGAAAATGACATTGAGGTGGATGATAATCTGTGACCGAGAACAGTGGAGTAAGTTCGAGGCACTGAATGCCTGTTACTACTGCCATGTTTCTTGCTATGTTCATACACTTTCATCTGGAAATGTGAAGGGTAAAATGAGAGACTCTTTTGACTCACATTGCAAAAGTACTAAATTATCAGGACCTCTTCATCCTGCAACTAATATCACGCTTCACAGGAGTAGTGACCTAGAAATCAAGCCTGCTACTCCTGGAGTTTCATAAAATGTTCAAGTGTTTTTCACGCAAAGGTTCTCCAATTTCAGGCCCAGGTGACAGAGTGCAGGAACCAGGTTTCTGTATTGAACAAGAATCACTATTTATTAATCACTGTTTATTACAAGTGTAATATATATATATATATAATAAATTACACAATGGATTGGGGATAAGAAATATTGCCATAGATTGAGGATAGGTTGACAGACCGGAAGTAGAGAGTGGGAATAAATAGGTCTTTCTCCGGGTGGCAGACAGTGATTAGAGATTGTGTGGACCAGTGTTTGGATCCCAGCTATTGATGATATATATAAATGATTTGGATGAGGGAACCCAATGCAATAATTCCAAGTTTGTTGATGATGTAATCGATGTGAGATCGTGAATTGTGAGGAGGCTTCAGGGTGACCTAGACAAGTTGAGTGTGGGTGGATATACCTAGCAGATATAGTATAATGTGGATACATTTGAAGCAAGAAAATCAGAGTTTTATTTAAATGGTGGTATATTGGGAAATGTAGATGTACAGAGGGATCTGGGTGCCTTTGGTTACCAGGCAATGAAACTAAACAGGCAGGTGTAGCAAACAATTAAGAAGGCAAACGATATGCTGGACTTCATTGCAAGAGGATTTGAGTTCGGAAATAGAGATGCTTTCCTCTATTGAACAATACCCTTATAAAACTGCAGCTAGAGTATCAGAGAAGTGGTTTTGCAGCCTAGCAACACCAAGGCTAAGCCTAAAAATAGGTGTTGGAACCCAGACTGTTTGAGAGAAGACCCATCTGACTCTGATGAATATCTTCACTTATCAAAGCTGTCAAGGGTAACACCTCTATATTGAGTTTCTCAGACAACTTTGTTTAAATTTTCATTAAAAATATCACTATGTAATGGAATCTAGGACAATATCAAGGAAAGACCTCATGGACAGCCCAGAGCAACTCACAGTCAGCTGGTGCAAGATGGTGCAACAGGGCTCCATGCAGGCTCTTACCTGAGGTCTATCTGCTGCCATCTGTTTTCCTTCTTTGTTTTCTTTTGCTTTATTTTTCTTTCCTTTATCTCTTTTCTGTGGCGGGTTGCTTGGCAGCAGCGGTGCGGCAGCAAGAGTGGACCGCATGCCGTGTGGTGAATGTGGCTTCCCCCAGCAATCAGAAATGGCAGCAGCAGTGAGGATACACACACAAATTTGTATGGAGAACAGTTGAAGTTGTGTTAAATTTTGGAAGAAACGAATGAATCATCAGGAAGACTACAGAGTATAACTTTACTTCTTCAAAATACTCTGGCAAGAGTTTTGACTGATAGATGAAAATCTCTTCAAGAGATTGCTGCTTGCCCTCTAAAATTTGTAGTCAAGACTGTCAAGACTACATCCATAGTTGTTGCAAAACACTGAAAACAAAAATATAATGTCTGGTACACTAGATACAGTAAAGCTAAAGAATTTTCTGGGTTCTCATACAAAAGTAGAACATCGATCTTGTCATTTGGTATTACTGAAGGACTTTTCTGCATATGCAGGGTTTGCTGTTCTCTGTAAAGACATCGCATACAATCTCATCAGACCCACTGTGTTGCTAGTTGGAAGATCATTATGAACTCTTTTTGAAGCTATACATACCGGAATTTCCATCACATCCTCAATAGGCACTGATAGTGTTTTTTTCAATGAAAAAACTCAGTCACAGAAGCTAACATCACCATATGAGAAGGTGAAGAAATCTGCTCACTCTAGTCTGAAGAATAGAAAAGTATCAGAGGAATCTTGAAGTTCTGCACCCAGAACAAGGTACCACAGGATTTTCTTCTTGAAATGATAAAACTGACCCTGATAGTAGTTTGGTTCCAGATTTACCCCGAAAGTATCGAAAAGATTGGAGCTGGAAAAGCACAGCGGATCAGACAGCATCCGAGGAGCAGGAGAGTTGACGTTTCGAGCAGAAGTGCTTCATCAGGAATGTGGGGGTTGGAGGGTGGCTGAGAGATAAATAGGAGGGTGGGGGTGGAGGTGGAGGTGGGGGTGAACTGGGAATGCAATAGGTAGATGAAGGTGGTGGCGTGATAGTGATTGGTCATAGGGGAGGATGGAGCGAATAGGTGGGAAGGAAGATAGACAGGTAGGCCAGTCCATGAGGGTAGTGCTGAATTGGAGAGTTGGATCTGGGATGAGGTGGGGGGAGGGGAGATTAGAAAACTAGTGAAGTTGATGTTGATGCCATGTGGTTGAAGGGTCCCAAGGTGAAAGGTGAGACGTTCTTCCTCCAGTCGTCACATGGCTTGGATGTGCTGGTGGAGGAGGCCCAGAACTTACATGTCCTTGGTGGAGTGGGAGGGGGAGTTTAAGTGGTCGGCCACAGGGTAGTGGGGTTGTTTGGTGTGTGTGTCCCAGAGATATTCCGCAAGTCGGCCTTCTGTCTCCCCAGTGTAGAGGAGACCACATGGAGAGCCTCAGACACAGCAAATGATGTGTTTGGATGTGCCGGAAAATCTCAGCCTGATGTGAAAAATGACCTTCAGCTGAAAGGGAATGGCCACCCAGACTTTGGATCTTGATTTTTGATGGTCAAAAGCATACACTGTAAAGCCAGTCAGGCAACACAGTAATACTTACTCCTGAATCAAGAAAAACGTTCAGTATTAAAATTTTGACACTCGTGACTGACCAATAATCTAGGTCTCAAGCATCAATTTGTTGTGCATGACCAGCAGTACACAAGATGACAACAAAATGACCAACTCTTGACAAATAAAGTACAACTTTTATTCTTCATTTTTTTCCCTTATTCAGTTTGCTGGATTCTCCTTCCAGTTGAAGATGTTCTGTTTAACTTAACATTTCAGAGATTAGTCACATGACAAAAGTGCTGAAGATGAGCAAGCTTATTTTTAGATTAGATTACTTACAGTGTGGAAACAGGCCCTTCAGCCCAACAAGTCCACACCGACCCGCCGAAGAGCAACCCACCTGGACCCATTCCCCTACATTTACCCCTTCACCTAACACTCTGGGCAATTTAGCATGGCCAATTCACCTAACCTGCACATTTTTGAACTGTGGGAGGAAACCTGAGCACCCAGAGGAAACCCATGCAGACATGGGGAGAATGTGCAAACTCCACATAGACAGTTGCCTGAGGTGGGAACTGAACCTGGGTCTCTGGCGCTGTGAGGCAGCAGTGCTAACCACTGTGCCACATGCCGCCCACAAGCTGACAAGGTTGAAAGTATAGGACTGCAGGGCAGCCTTGACAGTTGTGTTGTCGTCTTGCAGCACAGCATTGGCACCTCAAACTATGAGTTAGTATATTTTCCCTGAATCTGGCAGGCTTCTGGTTTGGCATAGTGGAACTAAACCACTGATGGCCTCTGATCGAGCATTGGACTTGCATCAAATCACACCCAACTTTCACGCTTTACATCTGGCCTGCCAAGTACATCAGACCACATCCTCTAACTTCAAGTCTAAATCAAGAATTACGGCATAGAAAGTGTGAACAAGCTCATCCCGCAATGCTGCATCATTGAATGAATTGAGCATGCTATATACAATTTAAATGGAGTATATTGAGTTCCCTATTAGCACCCCTGTTTGGACCAGGTGTGTTCAATAATAAGGTTGTCAGGAGTGGCGCTTAAGAAGCCCTAGCAAAACTGAAGCAAATGAGAATCATCATGTTGGAAATATCTATAACTTGGAGTCATACCTATCACAAAGGATGATAATTATGGTGTTTTAGGACAATCACCTCAAGCCAAGGACATTGCTGCAAGAGTTTGACAAAGTTGATATTTTCTAATCAACTTGTTCAGATAAGTTTTGAAACACCTCTGGCAAGTAGGACTTGAATCCAGGCCTCCTGGTTCATAGATAGGAACACCACTACTATACCACAGTTTCAAAGAGGAGTGCAATAGATCTAACCATGTTCAGCTTCATCAGTGGGTTACCTGCAACATAATACCAGAAACGGTTTTGTGTAACTCATTCTTGACCCCCTTTATCAACCATCTGCAAGGCACAAATTGGAAGTATGATTGAATACTGTAATTCCTTGGGTGAGGAAAGTTCCAATAATACCCACAAAGTTTAGCTCAGCCGCAGACCAGCTTACTTGGCACTCCCTTCCACAACCTCATACGTCCGCACCTACCTCTGACGCTGGGGCACAGTGACAGCATGTGTACTACTACTGAGATGCAATGAAACAATTCATCAACCTTTCTTTGACAGCACTTTCTAACTCATGATCTTCACCACCTAGAAGAACAAGGGCAGCAGTAGGAACACGTCCAATTGTAAGTTCCCCTCCAATTCATATACCATCCTGAATTGTAACTACCAATATTGCTTCGCTGTTGCTGGATCAAAATTTTGTAACTTGCTACCCAACAGTGGCCCCACCATCCTTTTCACGTGGTCAGTTAGGAATGGGCAATAAATTCTGGCCAAACCAATGATTTTCATGTGCCTTAAACAATTCAGCTAAAATACTAAAAGGTGAAGAATATTGAAAAATGGTTAATTGGCTCTGAAGCCTTTAATCTTAGCATCCTGTCATCTTGAAAGGTAACACAGAGACACAAATCTTCTTTTCTTTGAGGGAAGCCTTTATCCTAGTCTCCCGATAGACGTCTAACCTGTTTCTGCCTCATTTGCCTTTTCTGTTCCTTTTATTGTCACAATACACTTAAATCATTAATAACTTTCACCATATGTCAAACTTCAAGAATTTTAGGGAGTAATTCTGCAGTTTCATTTTATATCAACAGAGCAGGGAGCGGGGCAGCTTAGGGCAGACAACAAAGCCCAGAGACGGAGCTCCCTTCACAAGATTGAGAAACTGAAGGAGAAGGTACAGCCGCAGGTGGTTAGATACAGTGTAAAGCTCCTTTTACACTGCTCCCCCCCCCCCCCCCCCCCCCCCAAATCAAACACTCCCAGGGATAGAGAGTTAGATACAGGGTAAAGCTCTTTCTACACTGTCTTCCCCCATCAAACACTCCCAGGGTTAGGTGGTTAGGTACAGGGTAAAGCTCCTTTTGTACTGTTTTCCCCCCCCTGTCAAATACTCCCAGGGACAGAGGGTTAAATACAGGAAAAGCTCCTTCTACACTGTCCCTCCCACATCAAACACTCCTCGGGCCGGGGGTTAGATATAGAGTAAAGCTACCTCTACACTGTCCACCCCCATCAAACACTCCCAGGGCCGGGGGTTAGGTACAGAGTAAAGCTCCCTCTACGGATTCATAAGGAGGAGGTGTTAGCAATTCTGGGAAGCGTAAAAATAGATAACTCCCCTGGGCCAGATGGGATTTATCCTAGGATTCTCTGGGAAGCTAGGGAGGAGATTGCAGAGCCTTTGGCTTTGATCTTTATGGCGTCATTGTCTACAGGAATAGTGCAAGAAGACTGGAGAATAGCAAATGTTGTCCCCTTGTTCAAGAAGGGGAGTAGAGACAACCCTGGTAATTATATACCAGTAAGCCTTACTTCAGTTGTGGGTAAAGTGTTGGAAGGGATAATAAGAGATAGGATTTATAATCATCTAGAAAGGAATAATTTGATTAGGGATAGTCAACACAGTTTTGTGAAGGGGAGGTTGTGCCTCACAAACCTTATTGAGTTCTTTGAGAAGATGACCAAACAGATGGATGAGGGTAAAGCAATTGATGTGGTGTATATGGATTTCAGTAAGGCATTTGATAAGATTCCCCATGGTAGACTACTGCAAAAAATACGGAGGCATGGGATTGAGGGTGATTTAGCAGTTTGGATCAGAAATTGGCTCGCTAAAAGAAGACAGAGGGTGGTTGTTGGTGGGAAGTGTTCATCCTGGAATTCACTTACTAGTGGTGTACCACAAGGATCTGTTTTGGGGCCAGTGCTGTGTGTTATTTTTATAAATGACCTGGATGAGGGCATAGAAGTTTGGGTTAGGAAATTTGCGGATGACACTAAAGTCAGTAGAGTTGTGGACAGTGCAGAAAGATGTTGCAGGTTACAGAGGGACATAGATAAGCCGCAGAACTGGGCTGAAAGATGGCAAATAGAGTTTAACGCCGAAAAATGTGAGGTGATTCACTTTAGAAGGAGTAACAGGAATACAGAGTACTGGGCTAATGGTAAGATTCTTGGTAATGTAGATGAGCAGAGAGATCTTGGTGTCCATGTACATAGATCCCTGAAAGTTGCCACCCAAGTTGATAGGGTTGTTAAGAAGGCACATGGTTAGCTTTTATTCGTAGAGGAATTGAGTTTCAGAGTCATGAGGTCATGTTGCAGCTGTACAAAGCTCTAGTGCAGCCTCACTTGGATACAGTTTGCATACAGTTCTGATCATCACATTATAGGAAGGGTGTGGATGCATTGGAAAGAGTGCAGAGGGGATTTACCAGGATGTGGCCTGGTATGAAGGGAAGGTCTTATGAGGAACAGTTAAGGGATTTGAGGCTGTTTTCATTTGAGAGAAGGTTAAAAGGTTACTTAACAAAGGCATACAAGCTGATCAGAGGATTAGAAAGGGTGGACAGTGTGAGCCTTTTTCCTTGGATGGTGATGGCTAGTATGAAGGGACGTAGCTTTAACTTGAGGGGTGATAGATATAGCACAGATGTCAGAGGTAGGTTCTTTACTCAGAGAGTAGTAAGGGCATGGAATGTCCTGCCTGCAACAGTAGTAGACTCTCCAACTTTAAGGGCATTTAAATGATCATTGGATAAATATATGGATGATAATGGAATAGTGTAGGTTAGATGGGCTTCAGATAGTTTCACAGGCCAGCGCAACATCGAGTCCTGCTCTTTTTGTCAATGGTATGGGATACTCCCCAATTACCTTTGTTTTGGCATTCCATGGGGCTACTTGTCCATGTTCAGTAACATGGCTGAGGAAGGTGACTGCACTGTATTGTTCTATGTTCTAATATCCAAAGATGGCTTCATTTTAAAACTCCTTCATCTAAGTACACTACAACACCCATAGACATTTGATTGACTATAAACATGCAAACTTGCACTACTACATTCTGTTACAGTCTGTGTTACTTCCACCAACTAACACCTCCGTTTCTCATTCAAGTCTTGACAATGCATCGGCAAACACATTTCCTCATCATACTACATGTAGAATTTTCAAATTGAATGGCCATAACAACAAGCTCCATTTGAAACAGTCTGGATTTTTTGTTGTTAAATTTTTCCACAAACTTAAATGGGTTATGATCAGTGTATGTGGTTGTCTCAGATACATTGCTGGTAACGTAAACATTGAAATGTTGTAACACCAACACCGAGCTCAAAATCTCATTCTCAACTGTCGAATATTTCTGCTGATGAATGTTCAATTTCCTGGAGAAATACCCAATAGGTTTTTCTATTTTCTCATTGTCTTCCTGTAAGAGCTCAGCACTGACACCCACATCACTCATATCGATAGCCACCTTGAATGGCTTTGCATAATTAGATGTAGCTAACACTGGGGCAGTGGTTAAATCCGATTTCAGATTGTTAAATGCCTTTTGACATCCCGCTGTCTACTGGAACGTCTTGCCTTTCTTTAACAATTCAGTGAGGGGAGCAGCCACACTGCTAAAATTTGGTACGGATTTTCAATAAAATCCAATCAATCCCAGGAATTGTAATCCTGCTCTTTTTGTCAATGGTATGGGAAACTCCCCAATTACCTTTGTTTTGGCATTCTATGGGGCTACTTGTCCATGTTCAGTAACATGGCTGAGGAAGGTGACTTGGGCTTGGGCAAATTCACTTTTAGCCAGATTTATCACCAAGCCTGCCTCCTGAAGTCAAACAATTCTGATAAATGTTGCAAATGTTCTGTCCATATATGACTAAAAATCATCTATATATACAGCACAATTGGGTAACTCTGACCTTATTGGTTTGTCTTTGAAATGTGGCTGGCGCATTTTTCATTCCAAACAGTATGACTTTAAACTTAAACAGTCCATTCGGCATTACGAAAGCCGAAATTGTCTTCCCTCTTTCGTACAAAGATACCTTACCAGTATCCTCTGAGCAAGTCCAACTTAGAAATATCAGTTGCTTGTCCCAACTTTTCAACACAGTCTTCCAAACGTGGAATCGGATATGCATCAGTCTTTGTAACTCCATTGACTTTGCGATAGTCCACACATAACCATTGGATACCATCTGGTTTTGGCACCAATACTATTGGTGAGCTCTAGTCACTGTAACTCACTTTGATTATGTTGCCTTGGAGCATGTGCTGAATCTCCTTTTGAACCTGTGCCAACTTTAAAGGATTACGCCTATAAGGATGTTGCTTAATTGGAACAGCATCTCCTACATTTCCATAATGCACAATTAGAGGAGAAAGTGAGGACTGCAGATGCTGGAGATCAGAGCTGAAAATGTGTTGCTGGAAAAGCGCAGCAGGTCAGCTGCGCGCTTTTCCAGCAACACATTTTCAGATCATGCATAATTAGGTTAGTACTTGCTAGCTTATTTCCACATATCTCGCCATGCGATAGCAATAACTCTTTCAGGTCATTTTGATTTTCCTCTGGAAGGTAACTCAATAATTTATCCCAATTTTTCACAACTTTCTCATTGTCCAGTTTAATTTGAAGAATGTCCAATTCAGAATCCACTGAACTTGGTTCTTCACTCTGTTGTAACCAATAACACATTCTCCTTTGGTTTTCCTCTGCTATCAAAATATCTTTTGAGAATGTTCACATGATTCATCCTGTGAGATTTCTTTCTGTCTGGAGTTCTTACCAAATAGTTCACCTCACTCAACCTCTTTTGACTTGATATGGTCCACTAAACCTTGCTTTTTAAGGTTCACTGTCACCTTATCTCCGATAGCAAAATTGTGTGTTATTGATTTCTTGTCTGATTCCTGTTTCATAGTATGCTATGAAACATTTATATACTGTCTAGCCAACTCTCTGCTCTATTTAATAGTTCCCTAAAATCTCACACATAGTCCAAATATGTGATCTCTGAATTCTGACTTATCAATTTCTCCTCAATCAATTTCAGTGATCCTCTCACTTCATGCCCAAAAACTAATTCAAATGAACTGAATTGGTTGATTCATTTGGTGCATCTCTGATCACAAAAAGCACAAACGGAATTCCCTTATCCCAATCATCTGGATAGTCTTGACTATAAGCCTTGAACATGGTCTTTAACATTTGACGCCATCTTTCTAGCACTCCCAGTGATTCTGGATGGTACACAGTAGATTTGAATTGTTTTATTCCCAAGCTGTCCATAACTTCCTTGAATAATTTTGATGTGAAATTTGATTCTTGATTTGTTGTACCAAGTGAAAAATTTGAGTAACTCCTCTACAGTCCGAGCTGTGATATTGCGTAATGGAACAGTCTCTGGAAATCTAGTGGACACATCCATTATTGTTAACAAATACTGATTCCCACTTTTTGTTTTAGGCAGGCATCCTACACAGTCAATTAAGACTCTTGTGAAAGGTTTCTCAAATGCAGAAATAGGTATTAAAGGTGCGGGTTTTATTACTGCTTGAGGTTCTCCAATTACCTGACATGTATGCCTTGTCTGGCAAAATTCAACAGCATCCTTCTGTAGTCCAGGCCAGTAAAATTGTTTTGTATTTTAGTTTGAGTTTTTCTCACCCTTAAATGACCCCTGCTGGTAGTTCTCCTTTCTACAATCCATTGGCAATACGACTCGTTGAACTTCTGCCATTTCTCATATGCCTGAATATGTGATGGTCTCCATTTCCTCAGTAAGACATCATTTTAAAGGTAGTAGCACATTGGGATACATTTAGATTCTTCTTCAGTGTATACCTTTTGATACAATTGGTTTAGTTTCTCATCTTTCTGCTGCAACTCAGATAATTTCTCTGAACTAAAGATGTCTTCTTTGTCATTTATCTGCTCCTGGTTTGTCTCAACCAGGATCAAACAGGGTCACTGCTAATTCCACTTCAACTTTCTTCTCTATACTCTTTGATCTCTCCTGTTTAAACTCGTGAATTTATGACATTATTAGTACACAGTTGGGAAAAATACCATGGTATGTATCCGGCAGTAGTTCGGTTGCCTGAGTTTCCACTGGCTTTTCAACCACAATAGGCAGCACTCCTACCTGTGAACCAGCTATATCGTTAGCAAGGACAATTTATATTCCTGGAGCTGAGAGTTTGTCCAGTATTTCTGCCACGACTTCTCCATTCATCACTTAACATAATTTGGGTGCTTCTTGTCTCACCATGAATTCCTGTTACTTGCACTTTTTCTAGCAACAACCCTTCTGAGGTATATATCTCCTCATCTTTCAACATCACGGGTAGAGAGGATCCTGCATCTCTTAATATTGTAATCTCTTTACCAGCTGCTCCTGGCCAATGCGAGTAAACTTTATCTTCGCAGGTAAGAAGACCTGGCACTTCCTCCTTAACCAATCTCCGACCAGCTCGTACATTCTGGTGCAGCTTTCTAGCCTCCACTGTGCTTTCCATTACCACTCCAACAAAATTCACTAGCTTATCCTATTTTCCTACATCTGGCTTCCCAATACTTTTCCTAACCCACCAACACTGTGATTTCACATGGCCTACTTTATTGTAGTGAAAACACCGGAGCTTTTTAACTTTCCTTTGCCCTTCAAGGATTTCCTTCTTACCCTGTGGTTAGTTATCATTGTGATCTTCACCGAGATCTATCTTTCCCCAGTTTCTAAAACTCACCGATTGAAATTGATGTTGAAAGCCAAACTTTGATTTATGGGCCAACTCATAATCACCAGCCATTTCAGCTGCTAATCTTGCCGTTTTAACTGTCTGCTCTTCCATATGAGTTCTCACTACCTCAGGAAGGGAATTTTTGAACTCCTGTCTGAGTCATACCTTCTGAAGTTCAAACTCCCTCTCTTTCTTCTGTTCCTCTCTCTCCTTTCTCTCTCTTTCTCTTTTTCTTTTTGTTCTGCTAAAGTGACTCATTCTTTTTCTCTTTCCTCTGCTTTTAGTCGTAATTCAAATTGTTTCATCTCTTTTGCCCTTTCCTTGTCTTTTGCCTCAAACTCAAGCTGCTTCATTTTCAATTGTATTTTAGCCTTCTCTAAAAATTCTGATGGTGTTTCCAGCAAATTTAAATGCTAAACTGTTGCTGTAATTATCTCTCCTTTTCTTATGGATGGAGGTAACTCAAACTCCAGCTTGACTGCCAATTCCAATAGCTTTGCCTTGTTCACCTTTTGTAAAACCCCCAAAGTCACTTCTTCCACCTCCAGAAAACTCTTAGTTACTGAAAGAGCCATTACTACACCAAGCATTGTTCAAACCAACCGAAATCAACACTCAGAACAAAGACACTAACACCTACCACTTGCAGCCTTTGAGTCCAGCAACTGTAATCCCAGTTTGGAACTATAGAATAAATCCTGGAAAGAGCCTCCAGTCTGTTGTGGATCAGGCCAGACCCCCCCCCCCCACTCCTCCTCAAAACATTTCAAGAAGTAGACCAGACCTTAACTTTTTCAGTTGTTTTGAGCAAGTGTAACATGGATATTCCAGAAGTGATGCTGGTAAAAACCCCTTGGTTTCAAACAAAATAGAATTTATTTACACAGTACTGAATGAAACACAAAAAAAGAACAGAATACAGAATAACTTAATCTATCTGAAAACCCAATACACTATCCTAACTTAATGATGCTGTTCCAAATTCCTGCAACAATTCCCATAAATGCCCCTTGGTTAAAAAAGGTAAAATCAAACACGGTCTTACAGGAGAGGGAGAGATGGCAAAGAGATTCAACTTGGAGTACTTTCTTCTATGTAGCTGTTTCTTTGACCAGCTTAAACCGACTAGCAACTCTAAACAGCCAGACTGCTAATTCCAAAACAAACCAGAGAAAAGCTGAGCTCCCCTTTTGAAAAAACAAGGACAACCTAATCTTGTTAAAGGAGTAGCATTGTGACAACCACCACACCGTTACAGAAAAAATACTCCTTTACTAGATTCATAAGTCTATGATTGTGTGGACGTAGTGCTTACTTCAATTAAAAGAAAGACTAACAAGATAATTATTATTGTATTATCAGAGAGAAGGACAAATTTCTAATAATGCCTGTGCTATTTTTAAAACAGATTTCTTCTGTTTTGTCTTCATCAGATGATGCGATGGATTATCAGTGAAATCATAATGCTATGGCACACCTGCCAGGACACTAAGTTAAATGATAAGAGCTTGCTGGAGGCAATGGGATCTCCCTGGAAACCTTGGGAGCACATATATGCCCTTTGTAAGGCTTCAAAAGGACACACACCTCTTTACAACAGTTATGGAAAGTATGTAGTGAAGCTGTACTGGATGGTAAGAGTTTCAATTATCATGAACTTAAGACCACCTTTTCTAACCAAAAAGAAATTACAATATATCCTTGAATTTGTAATTATAAAATCTACTTGATAATTCACACATTTATTTTGTTATCTAATTGAGAATTAGTTTGGAGTAGAGCAATACATTTAAGAATGTAAATTTAACTATAGAATATGGTAACCCATGAACGCATCCTCATTACCTTTAATAATAGTTTAAAGTATTGCAATATTACTATTTTAGTGTAGAATAAAAATAATTAACAGTTAAGAGAAATAAGAAAAAGACAATATTTGGTCACATTGCATATATGTTTATATTTCTCACATTTAAAAATATGTGATGCAAAGTATGATGTTAAACGTACATAATGTACTGATCCTGGAGAGGCTGGACCTTGGGTAGGTGTCTCATCCAAGGGGAATGTGAAACAAAATTTGTGTGTTTAAGTTGAGTAAGGGTAGTTTCTTAAAATGGAGGGCTATTAAAATACTCAGTATTGTTGTGTGGTTGGTCAGTCTCCCTTTATTATTAGATATATTGCTGGTTTTTCCACATCCTTTTTATAGCTAAACACACTAGCCTAGATATTCACAGAGTTGTAGAGACTCTGCACCTTGTCTGTAGTGATGCTGGGACCCCAAAACCAAAAATTCCTCCTTCACCTCCGACAGATTCTATTTTCACTGGTAGGAGAACATGATCAGGAGATGGCTCTCACATGAAGTTAATCTGAACTCAGCAGGGTTATTTGAACTGAGTACCGAGTTCAAAAGAGCCCCAT
This sequence comes from Chiloscyllium plagiosum, assembly GCF_004010195.1. Classification (NCBI taxonomy): domain Eukaryota; kingdom Metazoa; phylum Chordata; class Chondrichthyes; order Orectolobiformes; family Hemiscylliidae; genus Chiloscyllium; species Chiloscyllium plagiosum. The sequence continues at coordinate 87,014,867 of NC_057718.1, forward strand.
TTTTGCTGGAGCTGAGGGCTTAATCTTACCTTAACTCATGGGCTGTTAATACCCTTTATATATACCTATTATTTCTGGACTTAGTTATTCAAACACACTCCTGCTTTGCCTGCCACACTCTTCTGAAATAGACTAATAAACCCCTCAGTTCATTTAAGAGTGGGTAAAGATTAAATGTTGGTCAATGACACCTCCATTCCAAGAATGAATAAGTTAAAGAGTAAATATCTCCTCAGAGTTGAGATATAAGTTGTACTGAGTAGCTCGAAGGAATTTAAATAGACAGAAAATATATAACCTCCTGCCAGGAGTTTGGTGCCCATTTCTGTGAGACAACAGATATGTTTCGACAAAGATAGGTTAGACACTTAAAGCTCTATAAAACTCAATTAATTTATTAAATAATTAGGGTGACTGATTATGTAGAGAGATCTCAACCATCAACCTTTCCTACCCTGGGTTCTGTAACCAACCCCAAATGTTATTACCCTGAAAAGGTGGCAGCTGACCAGGCTGGAACATTTCTCAGCATCTTCACCATGTCTCCTGACAAAGGGTATTGCTTTGTGATTATTACTTTCCAAAGTTAATGCCAAAGGAAGCCTTATTTGGAATTATCTGTGAACGTGACCAAATCCTGAATGTTTTGTCATAATTCAGTGGACACAGCAGTTGGTGATTTCCTGCGGTCTTAGCTCTCAGGTGGACCGCAGGGCATTTGGTGGAATTTCAAGTCAATTAACAACATCTGGAATTCAAACCTTGCCTCATTTATGGTCACCATGAAATTATTGTCAACTGTTATAAAAACCCACCTGGTTCATGGATATCTTTTAGAGAAGGAAATCTGTAATCCTTACGCAGTCTGACCCACAACAATGCCATTAGCTCTTAACTGTTCCCTGAAGTGGCATAGTAACCCACCCAGTTCAAGCGCAATTGAAGATGGGCAACAAATGCTGCTTTGCCAGCACAATAGGTGGATCTGACAGCTAGTGTTTAATTCCTCGTGAATTTGGTCATTTCATTCTAAGCAAAGATTCAACATGCAATTCCTGCTCAGTGATTCCAAATCAGCCCTCAAAGCTTTTTGTCCTAGGCAAAGATTGCCTTCTTACAGACTGCTCCCAAGCTGACTTTCCCACCGAAAGTGAAATCAGCAGAGATAAGTTGAGATCAAGGAAAAGCCTTTCAACAATCTCCATAGTATTATGACATAAATGATCTGTTTCCAGATAGAAATGCAAATCAATTAGCTTTAACTTTAAACTTTTCCTCAGATCTGAAAAGTCAATCGATACACTAACTCAACTTGTTTAGAAGTTATCTTCAGCCCTTCTTTGATCTGGGATAGCAACGAGAATAATTTGCCCTCTTCTGACTTTGAGACCGGAGAAGCCAGATTGTCTCCTCACAATATTTCATCAGGCTCTCCTAATGTTGAACTTCCAAAATCACACACATTTACTAACATTACATGGGCCTTTTTTTGCTTTGTAATTAACAAAGCCTGGAGATAGTGAGGACTGCAGATGCTGGAAAATCAGAGTCAGTGGCAGCACGGTGGCTCAGCAGTTAGCACTGCTGCCTCACAGCACCAGGGTCCAAGGTTCAATTCCAGCCTTGGGTGATTGTGTGGAGTTTGCACATTCTCCCGTGTCTGTGTGGGTTTCCTCTGGGTGCTCCCGTTTCCTCCCACAGTCCAAAGGTGTGCAGGTCAGGTGAATTGGCCATGCTAAATTGCCTGTGGTGTTAGGTGCATCAGTCAGAGGGAAATGGGTCTGGGTGGGTCACTCTTCGGAGGGTCGGTGTGGACTGGTTGGGCCGAAGGGCCTGTTTCCACATTGTAAGTAATCGAATCTAATAAAATGTGGAGCTGAAAAAAGCACAGCATATCAAGTCGCATCAGAAGAGCAGGAGAGTCAATTTTTCAGACAGGACCCTTCATCAGGACGACTCTTGTGTTTTCTGATGCTGCTTGACCTGCTGTGCTTTTTACCAGCTCCACATTTTATTGAAATCACCAACCCTGTCTACCACTCCTCAGATCAGATATTCTTCCATCCGTCCTACATTTTAAAAATACCATTTCAAATGTCATAAATAATCTTAAAAGTGTATTTTCAACTTGGTCTCTTTGGAACATTGGTGTCATGTTGGATTCTGAAATGAGTTTTTGATGTTATATTTGTGCTATCACGAAGACTACCTATTGCCACCATCATAACATCAACAGACTTAGTCCCTAACTCTGCTCATCCGTTGCTAATACCCTCATGCATGCCTTCATTACACCTAGAATTGACTATTTCAGCACAATCCAAGTTGGTTTCTCACATTCCACCCTCTGTAAACTTGAAGTCGTCCAAAACTCAGCTGCCAATGCCTTAATTTGCAGTAACTGCTGTTTTCTTAACTGTTTCTCTAACACCCAATATTCGTTGATTTATATTAACTCCTGGTTAAGCATCTCTTGACTTTAAAATTCTCATCCTTGTTTACAAATCACTCCAAGACAATTCTCACTTCTGACTTCTAGACTTCACTCCAGTACAGTACCAAATGGCTACTCAACTATCAAGATGTTATCATTCAATTGAAATATTAACTGATTCCCATAGGATGAACACAGGATTTGAAGCACAATTTTAAAAACGAACAAAGAAACACTTTGATCTGAGCAACATATATATCTCAATAAACATCTCAAAAATAACAGATGATCTGGTCAAAGGCAAATGGCTATTTGCAGGAATTGATGCACAATTTAGTTACCACATTTCCTTTATTACAATAGTGATTTGCACTTCACGAGTACCTAATTTGTGCAAGGATTTTGAGATATCCAAAGATTATGAAAGGTGCAATATAAATGTGAATTTTCATTATTGTAAAACATAGCAGTAGCTGTCCTGTAATGTTGTAAAGACCAGTCAAGACTGAGTACATTACTCAGTTAAAGTTCTAAGATAGTTGTATCAGAGCATGTTACTATCAGCTATTGGCTATGGTTAAATAGAAAATTGTTGGTGAAATTTGGAAAACGGAGAGTATGGTAGGATGGAGCATTGGAGTTGGAAATGAAACAAAAGAGGAACAAAATCACAATGTAGCAGAGATTTTCAAATCTTATTTCACATTGTCACCTCATGGTTTGAGCTTGTAACTGCATGTAGATTCAAACCCAGTTATTTTTAATAGAATTGAAGTCATAGATAATTTTAAAAGGCAGGAAAAATAACTGAAGTTGTACTATATGAGCAATTACAGTGTCATCATCTTCTTGAAATGAGAGTAGCTTCTGCCAAATTACACGGTTTGTCTATCCTCAGATGAGTCAGTAGGTTAATTCTGAAGACTCTGGGCTTGAGAAATGAAAGGCAAGAGTTGCCCTGAGCAAAGGGAATTTTAGAACCAGATTTTTGCTCTCTCTTCTGCTTTTGCCATTTTTCTGCATTAGAGTTTAAATGGTTAGTTTTTGACTGTTGAATGAAATGCTACCACATGGTAAGGGTTACAGCAAGTGCTTTCCATGCACTAATGTGAGTTTGCAATTGAAAATATCACAGCAGTGACCTTTCTGAAAAGTCACCATCAAGGAAACGATTCAGTACACCATTAGCAGTCCTTTTACTGTCTTCCAAAAATGGTGCAACTGAGTCTTTGGGAAAGATGTCTCCATAAGAGGACAGATTATTTAGTCTACTTGTTATTGTTGTCATCATATTTCTATATGGCATTGAAAGTGGGGTTATAAATCAAAGGCACTTTCAAGCACTGGAGAATGCCTGTGCAAGATACTCGAAGTCAAGCCAGAAGATAAATGGACAACTCCAGCATTCTCACCAGAGCCAATTCCTAAGGTATTGCAACCTTGGCCATGCAAAATCAATTGTGCTGATCTCCACACTGCTAAGTAATTGACTTCTAAAACTGATCGTTTTCTCAAGACGTCTGGATGACACCTGATCTCAAGGAGGTCAGAGAAAATGTTTTAAGGACACGCTGAAATCTTCATTTATCATGTAGGTAATTATGTCAGTAGACCGGTCCAGAGAATGAAAGTTAAAATTCCACCACAGCTGTTTGAAAATTTTTACTCGGGTAAAAATTCAAAATCTAAAAGCTCTTAACGATAAAAGTGATCATGAAGCTGCCATTAAAAACACAACTGATTCACACCTGTTTTTTTAGACTAGCGAGTATGACATCCTTACCCAGGTTTATGTGTGACTCTAGCTCCACACAAACATGGTTGTTACTTCAATGACTTTGGAAAAAGCCTAGATAGACATTGAATTGTATCAACCTGCCATTGGTTCAAAGGGAAGCCCCTACCACCACTTCATGCTCTCCTACCTCCTGAGAATAATTTTTTGAAAACATGGACAAACATTTATTATGCCTCCTGTACAGATGCTGCTGGCACTACAACGAGAACATAATTTATTTATATAATGCTTTTAAAATACCTCAAGATACTTCACAGGAGTGTGGCAAAAAAATGATACTGAACCATATAAGAAGAGACTAGGTCAGGTAATCAAAGGCTCAGTTAAAGAGGTCGATATCAAGGAGTATCTTATAGGAAGAAAGGAGGTTTGATAGAGTAGCGTAGAAAGACAATCCCACAACAATGTGCAAGTCAACTGAAACGCCACCAATAAGAAGAAGAAAGTGCAGTGAATAAAAACAGAGAGGTTTAAGAGACCAGAGAGTTATGGGGTTGAGGATTTTACAGAGATACAGGGTGGGATTTAATGCCCTTCTCCTGCCATGATAAATTTGGTGTTGAGAGGGCATTTAACCAGGCGAGTCATTGAGATGTACAGCACAAAAGCAGACCCTTCGGTCCAACTTGTCCATGCCGACCAGATATTCCAACCCCAATCTAGTCCCACCTGCCAGCACCCGGCCCATATCCCTCCAAACCCTTCCTCTTCATATACCCATCCAGATGCCTTTTCAATATTGCAATTGTACTGGCCTCCACCACTTCCTCTGGCAGCTCATTCCATTAATGTACCACCCTCTGCATGAAAAAGTTGCCCCTTAGGTCTCCTTTAGTTTTACATCTACTGGACAGACATGATTTGAAACTAGCCCAAAATAGTTGAAAGAAAAATGTCCTTTTGATGATGAATCTTTAGGGTCATAAGTTAAATTAATATTAGCTGTCTCAAATGCAACTCATAGGAGATGTAAGCCCAGGACGTAAAACTATCCATAAATTGCCACTAATTGTATAGCTTCACTCAAGGAAGATACAGGGATAGATGGTGTGACAAACAAAAATATCTTGCTGGGTGATTTGTTAGAGAACAACAACACATAATGCTAAAGAACTAATAATTTTATTCATAAACTATTAATACCACCCTATCCAATTAATATCTGCTTCATAATCATAGCCAATAAGTTACTGTTTGAGGTACAATTCACAAAACACTTTTGACAGGGGACAAAAACTGGACCCAAAACGTTAACTCTACTTTGTCTCCACAGATGCTTATAGGCCTGAGTTTCCCCAACAATTTCAATTTTTATTTCAGATTTCCGTATCTGCAGTTCTTTGTTGTATTTTGATAGGAATTTGATTTGTTATACTAATACTAAATTATAGAAAAGTATAAGCGTAAAAGAGCCATATTCTGTTTAACAAGAGCATAAGAGAGAGGAACGGCAGTAGGCTTTTTAGCTTCTTGAGCCCTCTCTACCATTCAGTGAGATTATGGTGAGCTACATAGAACACCACTTTTTGTGTACTAGCCTTTGATATTGATCAGTCTCAGCATTGGGGATCATACCTCCAATCTGATTAAATCTGTGGCAGCAAAGCCCATGGATGGCCTTCCGCACTAATTGGGGCACAAAATGGGCAATTCAAGCCAATTAAAGGTCTTATCTTACCATTGCTGCTATTAACCCAGCAATACACGAAGGGCTTGCCATTTATCTGGCATGTCTATAAAACTTTGTTCGTGGGCCTAATTGAGATAACTGGCATCAGGTACGGAGAAAGGTGGTACTGAAAGCCAGCTGCTGTGGCCTCAGACCTAATCATTGTACTTTAGGTGGATATAACACTAACAGCAGCAATTACCTCCCTGAGGGTCCTCTCCTTCAATAGAGTTGCATCTCTCTGATTGGTCAAAACACCCCTCAACATTTGGTGATCTTTAATACTCAAATTTACCATTTTCAAATCTGAAAATGCCCATTCTCCTCAGAATATCCTGGAAGAGTGAGGTATTCTCAATGACTTGTGCAACACATGAAGCTATTGCAGTAGCAGCAGACATGATATTTTCCACTAACAGGATGCTATTGACCAGCCAAAAGAAAATGTTCTGTCAGAGTTCAACAAGCACTGTGCTGAAATAGACTTCTGCTTCTCACCCTGTCCATACAGATTTTCTGATTAGCCATTTCTCTGATAGTGACAATCTATAACAGGCACTCTACTCTGATAGCAACAGCCAGGATTGGCCCATTTTCACCAGATCCAACAGCAAAAAGGCATCAACTGACCAACCTAATTCTACACTGTTAATTTTCATGGAATCTGGGCTCCATTCCAGTGTATTAGGTCAATGTCAGGTTTTTCCCACCTGGTTCGTGTGATGGTCATGAGTGTCTGGACTCCCTATCCATCCCAAGTTTCAGAAATTGAAAAGCCATTCCACAGGAGTAACTGCAGAAATTGTATTCAACATTTTGCACATTATATTAAGTTTTGAGCAGAACAATATGAAACTACAAGCAGGAAATTTGACCTTTCTTTATAGTGCTGTGTAACATTAACACAACACCTGGACAGCATTCATTATTATCATATTTGTAAAAACTAGCCAAGTTGTAACAATCGTTTACAGTCTAAGTCAATGGTTCAACCTGAACTTACAGTTTGAAGCTCAAAATATTTTCAAATCAATGTTATTGCACACCTCTGGGACAGGTGGGACTTGAACATTTAGCAATTTTAGGTCAAGCTACCCAGGGCATTTTGTTTGCCATATAAATTTATCTTACCAATTCTACACCTACAATGACTTTGAATTGGCTCTATTAACTTCTGTTAAGTCTGGATATAATACCGGCAAGGAGCAATTGTGACACCATCGATGACCCTTTTCATCGAAATAAAAACAAAGTGCTGGAGAAAGTCAGATAATTTGGTGACATGTGTGGAAAGAGAAACAGAGTTAATGCTTCAAATCCAATATGACTCTTCAGACTTAAAATATTAACTCTGTTTCTCTCTCCTTAGCTGCTTCTAGATCTTCTGAGTTTTTTCAGTACTTCCTGTTTTTATTTAAGACCTCCAGCATCTGCAATAGTTTGTTGAGAGAGGACTGAGGGCAGGAATTAGCTAGGATGGATTTGCATTGCTTTTTGAGGACAGGGTATGTCTGTGTAATTTTCCATGTTGCCAGGTAGATGGCAGTATTGTAGCTGGACTAGGGGCATAATTACTCCTGGAGCACAAATTTTCAGTTCTATTGCCGGAATGCAAATGTTTGCATTTTGTTTACAGTAACCAGTGCCTTCAGCTGTTTCTTGGTACCATGTGAGGTGAATTGAATTGGCTTAAGGCTAGTCTCTGTGACACTGAAGACCTCAGTAGAAGGTCAAGATGGATCATCCACTCAGCATTTCTGACTGAGGATGGATATAAATTCTCACCTGATATGCTGGCCTCCTCCATCATTGAGGATAGTGATATTAGTGGAGTTTCCTGAAGGATCTATGATTTGTAGGATTTCATAGCTCCTGGTATCATATCCTGCTTCCACTGTTTGGCATGCAAGTAGTGTGATAGCTTCACCAGGTTGACACATCATTTTTAGGTATGTTCGGTGATGCTTTTGGTATGCTGTCCTGCACTCTTCATTGAACTAAGATTGGTTACCTGATCATAGAGTGAGGGATATACTGGACCAGTGAGGATACAGATTGAATATAGTTCTGCTATTGATGGCTCATAGCACCTCACAAAGTCAAATCTTGAGATGCAAGATCTGTTCAAACTTTATCTCATTTAGCATAAAACAATATAGGATATCCTCAGTGTGAAGATCCAGCCTGATTTCACCTCCACAAGGACTATGTAATAGTTGCCCCTATCAGTACTGTCATGAACAAATACAATAACATGGATGGAGGTAGATTAGAGGGAATAAGGTCAAGAAGGTTTCTCTCACCACCTGCCACAGTCTCAATCTAGCAGATACGCCCTTTTGGATTCAGCTAGTAGTGGTGCTGCCAAGCCACTCTTAGTGCTGGATATTGATGTTCCCTACTCAAATACTTTCTGTGAACTTACTACCCTTAGTATTTCCTTCAAGTTCTGTTCAGCATCAGGAGTACTGATACTTCAACTGTGAGAATTAGCCAAAGATTTCCTTGACCTGAAGCCGTAAGACTACATGGGGTCCAGTGAAGATGTTGAGGACCCCCATGGCAACTCCCTCCTGTCTATATAATACTATGCTACCAGCTCTGGTGCATCTGTCCTACCAATGGAGCAAGACTTAATCACGGATGCTATTGTTGGTGTTTATAATAGTGTTTGCGTGTGCGGATATAGATGGCAAAGCAAAGAAAGATACAAATCAATGGTTTAATTTGTGCAAGGGAGGGAGATGTAAAATATGGATGTGAACATTTTATATGAATAAATCAAAAAGAATTGCTTACTGATTATAAGTGATTATGATAATATAATAGATTTTTAATAAATGAATCCAAAATTATATAAATGACTACTGAATTTCAGTACAAGACATTGAACTCAAATCCAGGTCAAACAACTGCTTGAAACCAATTTCAATCCACAGCTTTTAGTGTTTGATGTAAGCTAAAGCTCCTTTGGCATTTAGAATAAACACTGCCAATCAGCTGGGAGTTTGGCCGTGTCATTTCTCATCCATCAGCCTCACTGAGAATCAAATAAACAGAGCAGCATGAGTCATGATTAAGGAAACTGCATGAGCCTGCTTACCTTGACTATCCCATTTCCTGCTTAACTTATTTATATACAGGTAGTTTGTGCTACTGCACAGGCATTGTACAAAATTTTCAGAAGAATCCTTATTAAATGACAATTTGATTAGTGAACCCACTAATGGTAATCTTCATGGCAGTGTTTCTTGGTTTCAGTGATGATGAGTCACCATGAAGCCAAAATGGAACTAGAGGATAAAGGTTAGATGAATCATGTTAAGTTCTACAGGCAGCTCCTTAGATAATTAAGCAGTCTGTGACCTCATGCAATAAAATCTGTGTAACATCCAGGCTTGGGCTAATAAATCTCAAGTAACATGTGTGCCACATAAGTGCCAGAAATTAACCATCTTCAACGTGAAAGAAACTATAAGCGGCGACTCTTGACAATCACATGCAAAACAGTCATTAATTCTCCCACCGCAATGACCTGGATGTCACCATTAACCAGAAACCTAACTAAATCAGCTATCTACACACTGTTTCTACAAGAGCAAGTCAGAGAATGGGTCGTTTATGGCACGTGGCTCACCTCCTGACTTCTCAAAGACTTTCCACTGTCTACAAGGCACAAGTCAGAAGTGTGATGGAATACTGTCCACTTGACTGGATAAGTACAATTCCAAAGCACTTTTCACAATCTCTGCAGAGATAGAACAAAGAACAATATAGCACCGGAATAAGCCCTTTGGCTCTCTAAGCCTGCACCGATACATTTTGTCCTTTCATATTAAATCTGTCTCCACTTGCAGGATATATATCCCTCTATTCCCTTCCATGTATTTGTCCAGGTGCTTCTTGAATGCTGCTATGCTTCCACCACCTCCTCCAGCAGCGCGTTCCAAGTACTCACCACCCTTTGTGTGAAAAACGTGCCTCAGGCATTTTGTTTAAACTTTCCATCCCACACCTTGAACCTATGTTCCTAGTAATTGACACCTCCACCCTGGGAAAAATCCTTATATTTTCCACTCTATCTATGACATTCACAATCTTATAAACTTCTATCAGGTCACTCCACAACATCCTGCATTCCAGTGAAAACAAACCCAGTCTATCCAATTTTATTCAGAGCTAAAATCCCCCATAGGCAATATCCTAGCAAACCTTTTCTGTGTACTCTCTCCAAAGCATCCGCATCCTTCTGGTAGTGTGGTGACCAGAACTATAAGTGATATTCTAAGTGTGGCCTAACTGAAGTTCTATAAGTGAAGAAAGTGAGGACTGCAGATGCTGGAGATCAGAGTCGATATTGTGGTGCTGGAACAGCACAGCAGGTCAGACAGCATCCAAGGAGCAGGCGAATCTTGCTCCTTCCAATGAGGGGAAGCATGCCATTAGCGTTTTTTACTACATTATCTATCTTTGCTGCCACCTTCAGTGATCTGTGAACCTGCACACCCAGATCTCCCTGCATATCAATACTTCTAAGGGTTCTGCTATAGTTAGTTAGATAGATAGTTAATGTTTAAAAAATAATTCAAACTCCCAGTTATTTTCTGAAAGAACGATGCCGCATGATTTTGCATTTCCAAACAAGTTGGAGGTGATTTCCTCGAATTCCAGGAGCAGCAATTACTGTTTTATATGGTATTGCATTTTTTTGGAACTTTGGAGAAAAATAAGTCATAAAATAGTACTTTTAAAAGAGAGAGGAACAAACAAAGGCAGCACATGGTCTGTGCAGGAGAGAGAGAGAGAGAGAAAGAAACCCACACTGCTCTCTGAACCTGTGCAGTTACTGCCTTTGCTGTTGAATTCATGTAATGCTGGACATCAGAGTGTGTCTGGGAAAGTTAACATACAGTGAAATTCACAACTGATCTTGGAGGAACCTGTTTGGGAGAGGTCACAGCACAGAAACAGATAAGCAAATGGTTTTAAGTATTGCCTTACAATAAGTCTGCAGTAGTGAGTAGAGTGGATTCTTTCTTGATGATATGTTTTGTGGGATATGTCTCTTGATTAAACTTAAAAATATAAGCCACAAGTATTAAGTTAGCCTGGAGCAGTGTTTTGTAGAGGAATAAAATGGTGCTACTTTCTGGGTCTGCAGATTGGAAGAAGCAAAAATGGTCCTTAGTAGAATGATGTGCTCTTCTTGTCAGATGTGGGAGTTTAGGGAGAATTTACATGTTACTGATGATTATATCTGCAATAAATGCCGTTGGTTACGAATCCTATCAGATTGAATGGATTGGTTGGAGCGACAGTTAGAGGCAATGAGGAATTTACAAGAGCATGGGGGGGTGATGGATGGCAGTCATAGGAAGGGGGGGGGGGGAAAGTCACAGATACAGTCACATAGATGGGTTAACTCCAGGAAAGGTATGAGAGGTAGGCAGGTAGTGCAGGAGTCTTCTGTGGCTATCCCCATTTCAAACAAGTAGGCTGTTTTGGAAGATGTAGAGGATGATGGATTCTCAGGGGAATGTACACGAACAGTCAAGTTTCTGGTATTGAGACTAGCTCTAATGCAATGAGGGGTACGTCGGGTTCCAAGAGATCGATTATGTTAGGAGACTCCCTAGTCCGAGGCACAGACAGATGTTTCTGTGGCCAGCAGCGAAAAATCAGAATGGTGTATTGCCTCACGGATGCCAGGATCAAGGTGGCTCAGAGAGGTAATCTGAGGTAACCCTCTTCGCTGTTCACTACACCTCCAATTTTGGTGTCATCTGCAAACTTACTAACTGTACCTCTTATGATCACATCCAAATCATTTATGTAAATGACAAAAAGTAGTGGACCTAGCACTGATCCTTGTGGCACTCCACTGGTCACAGGCCTCCAGTCTTGAAAAACAACCCTCCACCACCAACCTCTGTCTTTTACCTTTGAGCCAGTTCTGTATCCAAATGGCTAGTTCTCCCTGTATTCCATGAGATCTAACCTTGCGAATCAGTCTCCCATGGGGAACCTTGTCGAATGCTTTACTGAAGTCCATATAGATCACATCTACCGCTCTGCCCTCATCAATCCTCTTTGTTACTTCTTCAATAAGCTTAATCAAGTTTGTGAGACATGATTTCCCACGCACAAAGCCATGTTGACCATCCCGAATCAGTCCTTGCCCTTCCAAATACATCCAATTCTGGATCAGTGGTGCTGGAAGAGCACAGCAATTCAGGCAGCATCCGAAAAGCTTCGAAATCGACGTTTCGGGCAAAAGCCCTTCATCAGGAATAAAGGCAGAGAGCCTGAAGCGTGGAGAGATAAGCTAGAGGAGGG
>NC_057718.1:87027334-87097663 GCF_004010195.1 Chiloscyllium plagiosum
TCCTCGGTAGAGTGGGAGGGGGAGTTGAAATGTTGGGCCACTGGGCGATTTGGTTGATTGGTGCGTGTGTCTCGGAGATGTTCCCTAAAGCGCTCTGCTTGGAGGCGCCCAGTCTCCCCAATGTAGAGGAGTCCGCATCGGGAGCAACGGATACAATAGCTGATATTAGTGGATGTGCAGGTAAAACTTTGATGGATGTGGAAAGCTCCTTTGGGGCCTTGGATGGAGGTGAGGGAGGAGGTGTGGGCGCAGGTTTTACAGTTCCTGCGGTGGCAGGGGAAAGTGCCAGGATGGGAGGGTGGGTCGTAAGGGGGCGTGGACCTGACCAGGTAGTCACGGAGGGAACGGTCTTTGCGGAAGGCGGAGAGGGGTGGGGAGGGAAATATATCCCTGGTGGTGGGGTCTGTTTGGAGGTGGCCTTCCAAATACATGTACATCCTGTCCCTCAGGATTCCCTCCAACAATTTGCCCACCACTGAGGTAAGGCTCAATGGTCTATAGTTCCCTGGCTTGTCCATACCACCCTTCTTAAATAGTGGCACCATGTCTGCCAACCTCCAGTCTTCCGATACCTCATCTGTGACTACTGATGATACAAATATCTCAGCAAGAGGCCCAGCAATCACTTTTCTAGTTTCCCACAGAGTTCTCGGGTACACCTGATCAGGTCCTGGGGTTTTATCCACCTTTACCCGTTTCAAGACATCCAGCACTTCCTCCTCTGTAATCTGGACATTTCACAAGATGTCACCATCTATTTCCCTAAATTCTATATCTTCCATATCCTTTTTCACTGTAAATACTGATGCAAAATATTAATTTTGTATCTCTCCCACTTTCTGCGGCTCCAAACAAAGGCCGCCTTGCTGATCTTTGAGGGGCCCTATTCTCTCCCTAGTTACCCTTTTGTCCTTAATATATTTGTAAGAACCTTTGGATTCTCCTTAATTCTATTTGCCAAAGCTATCTCATGTCCCCTTTTTGCCCTCCTGATTTCCTCTTAAGTATACTCCTACTTCCTTTATACTTTCTAAGGATTCACTCGATCTATCTGATCTCACCTTTCATATGCTTCCTTCTTTTTCTTAACCAAACCGTCAATTTCTTTAGTCATTTAGCATTCATATCTGGATTACTCCTGGTGCTGCGAGCTGGTGAGAGTAGGATTAGGAGGATAGAGCAGATGAATGGATGGCTGAGGAGCAGGTGTATGGGAGAAGGATTCACATTTTTGGATCATTGGAATTTCTTCTGGGTTAGAACTGACCTGTACAAGAAGGACTGATTGCACCTGAATTGGAAGCGGACTAATATACTGGCAGGGAGATTTCCTCGAGCTGCTCAGGAGGAGCAGCTAGTAAGGGAGGGGGGGTGGGATCCAGGGAGATAATGAGGAAAGAGGTCAATCTGAGGCTGGTACAGTTGAGAAAAGAAGCGAGTCAAACAGTTAGGACAGGCAGGGACAAATCAGAGAACAAGGTAGGACTGATAAATTAAACTGCATTTACTTCATGCAAGAAGCATAACAGGGAAGGCAGATGAATTCAGGGCATGGTTAGGAACATGGGACTAGGATATCATAGCAATTACAGAAACATGGCTCAGGGATGGGCAGGACTGGCAGCTTAATGTTCCAGGATATAAATGCTACAGAAAGGACAGAAAGGGGGGCAAGAGAGGAGGGGGAGTGGCGTTTTTGATAAGGGATAGCATTATAGCTGTACTGAGGGAGGGTAGTCTCAGAAATACATCAGGGAAGTTATTTGGGTTGAACTGAGAAATAAGAAAGAGATGATCACCTTGTTGGGATTGTATTATAGACCCCCTAATAGTCAGCGGGAAACAGAAACAAATTTATAAGGAGATTTCAGTTATCTCTAAGAATAATAGGGTCATTATGATAGGGGATTTTAACTTTCCAAACACAGACTGGGACTGCCATAGTGTTAAGGGTTTAGATGGAGAGAAGTTTGTTAAGTGTGTACAAGAACATTTTCTGATTCAGTAGGTGGATGTACCTACTAGAGAAGGTGCAAAATTTGACCTACTCTTGGGAAATAAGGCAGGGCAGGTGACTGAGGTGTCAGTGAGGGAGCACTTTGGGGCCAGCGACCATAATACTTTTAGCTTTAAAATAGTGATGGAAAAGGATAGACCAGATCTAAAAGTTGTAGTTCTAAATTGGAGAAAGGCCAATTTTGACAGTATTAGGCAAGAACTTCCAAAAGCTGTTTGGGGGCAGATGTCCGCAGGTAAAGGGACGGCTGAATAATGGGTAGCCTTCAGAAATGAGATAACGAGAATCCAGAGACAGTATATTCCTGTTAGGGTGAAAGGAAAGGCTGGTTGATATAGGAGATGCTGGATGACTAAAGAAATTGAGTTAAAAATTGCACAACACCAGGTTACAGTCCAACAGGTTTATTTGGAAGCACTAGCTTTCGGAACGCTGCTCCTTCATCAGGTGGTTGTGGAGTATAATATTGTAGGACACAGAATTTATAGCAAAAGTTTACAGTGTGATGTAACTGAAATTATGTATTGAAAAAGATCTGGATTATTTGTTAAGTCTCTCATCTTTTAGAATGAACATGATGGTTTCAGTTCTTTCATAATGTAATTCACAGAACTTTTTTAAAGTTACATTCTCAAGTTTGTAGATGACGCCAAAATTAGAGGTGTAGTGGACAGCAAAGAGGGTTACCTCAGATTACAACAGGATCTGGACCAGATGGGCCAATGGGCTGAGAAGTGGCAGATGGAGTTTAATTCAGATAAATGCGAGGTGCTGCATTTTGGGAAAGCAAATCTTAGCAGGACTTATACACTTAATGGTAAGGACCTAGGGAGTGTTGCTGAACAAAGAGACATTGGAGTGTAGGTTCATAGCTCCTTGAAAGTGGAGTCGCAGGTGAAGAAGGCGTTTAGTATGCTTTCCTTTATTGGTCAGAATATTGAGTACAGGAGTTGGAGGTCATGTTGCGGCTGTACAGGACATTAGTTAGGCCACTGTTGGAATGTTGCGTGCAATTCTGGTCTCCTTCCTATCGGAAAGATGTTTTGAAACTTGAAAGGGTTCAGAAAAGATTTACAAGGATGTTGCCAGGGTTGGAGGATTTGAGCTACAGGGAGAAGCTGAACGGGCTGGGGCTGTTTTCCCTGGAGCATCGGAGGTGAGGGGTGACCTTATAGAGGTTTACAAAATTATGAGGGGCATGGATAGGATAAATAGACAAAGTCTTTTCCCTGGGGTCGGGGAATCCAGAACTAGAGAACATAGGTTTAGGGTGAGAGGGGAAAAGATATAAAAGAGACCTCAGGGACAACTTTTTCACGCAGAGGATGGTACGTGTATGGAATGAGCTGCCAGAGGATGCGGTGGAGGTGGTACAATTGCAACATTTAAGAGGCATTTGGATGGGTATATGAATAGGAAGGGTTTGGAGGGATATGGGTCGGGTACTGGCAGGTGGGACTAGATTGGGTTGGGATATCTGGTCGGCACGGACGGGTTGGACCGAAGGGTCTGTTTCCATGCCGTACATCTCTATGACTCTAACTAGTGTCATGTCGGCCCAGATTGAAGGTGTTAGCTCCTTATGTGAGGCTGTCTGTGTCACAATGGTCAGACTGATTCTAATCTAAAAAACGGATTTACAGAACCTTACATGGATTCATTCAGCTTTTGGGCAAAATAAAATGTAATTCTGCAAGTACAAATTCACCCCACAAACTTATGTGTGTGTGTGTGTGTGGGCGCATGCATGTGGGTGTGTGTGAGGGCGGGTGTGTTTATGAGTGTCTGTGAGCGTGTGTGTGAGTGTGAGTGTCAAGGTGTATAAGTCTGTGAGAGGGTGCATGTAGGTGTGAGTGTATGTGTAGCCTATGAGAGCTTATGTATGAGAAAGGGTCTGTAGGAGAGTATATGTGTCTGTAGGAGTGTGTGGGGGGGGGAGTATCTGTGTCTGTGAGTGTGTGTCTGTCTGTCTGTGAGTGTGCGTCTGTGTCTGTGTGTGTCTGTGTCTGTATCTGTCTGTGGTGCAGTGGCGTCACCTGAAGTGTGACCTGAACCCAAGGTCTCGGTTGAGGCCATCCCCATGGGTACCGAACTTGGATAGTGAAACCGATCTCTCTCTGTCTCTCACACACACACACACACACACACACACACACACACACGACACACACACACACACACACACACATACGTTCACACATCGATTCCCACACTCACACCCGCTCACAGACTTATGCCCCTTTTCACTCACACATACACACTCTCTCACAGATACTCATAATCATACCTGCCCCCATGCACACACACATATAAGTTTGTGGGGTGAATTTGTACTTGCTGAATTACATTTTATTTTGCTCAAAAACTGCATGAATCCATGTAAGATTCTGTAAGTCTGTTTTTTAGATTAGAATCAGTCTGAACATTGTGGCACAGACTGTTTCACATCGGGCACTCACACCTTCAATGTATTATCTGGGCCGACATGACACCAGTTGTTAACGTTCACTTGAGAATATAACTTTAAAGAAGTTCTGCAAATTACGTATGTAAGAACTGAAAGTAACATGTTCATTCTAAAAGATGAGAGACTCAACAAACAATCCTGGTCTTTTTCAATATATAATTTCGGTTACATCACACTGCAAACTTTTGCCATAAATTCTGTGTCTTACGATCTTATACTCCACAACCACCTGATGAAGGAACAGCGCTCTGAAAGCTAGTGCTTCCAAATAAACCTGTTGGACTATAACCTGGTGTTGTGTGATTTTTAACTTTGTACACCCTGTCCAACACCAGCATCTCTAAATCATAAAGAAATTGAGGGTTTGGTTAAGAAAAAGAAGGAAGCAAATGTCAGGCATAGCCAGGATAGATCGAGTGAATCTTTAGAAGAGCACAAAGGCAGTATACTTGAGAGAAATCAGGAGGGCAAAAATGGCACATGAGGTAGCTTTGTCAAATAGAGTTAAGGAGAATCCAAAAGATTTTTACGAATACATTAAGGACAAAAGGGTAACTAGGGAGAGAATAGGCCCCTCAAAGATCAGCAAGGCGGTCTTTGTGTGGAACCACAGAAGATGGGGAAGATACTAAACGAGTATTTTGCGTTGGTGTTTACTGTGGAAAAGGACATGGAAGATATAGACTGTAGGGAAATAGATAGTGACATCTTGAAAAATGTCCATATTCCAGAGGAGGAAGTGCTAGATGTCTTGAAATGCATAAAAGTGGATAAATCCCCAGGACCTGATCAGGTGTACCCTAGAACTTTGTAGGAAGCTAGGGAATTGATTGCTGGGCCTCTTGCTGAAATATTTGTATCATCGATAGTCACAGGTGAGATGCTGGAAGACTGGAGGAAGGTAGTAAGGACAAGCCAGGGAACTGTAGATTGGTGAACACGTTGTTGGAGGGAATCCTGAGGGACAGGATGTTCATGTATTTAGAAAGGCAAGGACTGATTAGGGATAGTAAACATGGCTTTGTGCATCGGAAATCATGTCTCACAAACTTGATGGAGTTTTTTGAAGAAGTAATAAAGAGGATTGATGAGGCCAGAACAATAGACGTGATCTATATGGACTTCAGTAAGGTTCTCTATGGGAGACTGGTTAGCAAGGTTAGACCTCATGGAATACAGGGAGAACTAGCTATTTGGATACAGAACTGGCTCAAAAGTAGAAGACAGAGGGTGGTGGTGGAGGGTCATTTTTCAGACTGGAGGCCTGTGACCTTTGGAGTGCCACAAGAATCGGTGCTGGGTCCACTACTTTTCATCATTTATGTAAATGATTTGGAGGTGAGCATAAGAGGTACAGTTAGTAAGTTTGCAGATGACACCAAAATTTGAAGTATAGTGGACAGTGAAGAAGGTTACCTCGGATTACAATGGGATCTTGAACAGATGGGCCAATGGACTCAGGATGGAGTTTAATTTAGATCAATGCAAGATGTTGCATTTTGGGGAAGTAAGTCTTAGCAGGACTTATACACTTAATGGTAAGGTCCTCAGGAGCATTGCTGAACAAAGAGACCTTGGAGTGCACGTTCATAGCTCCTTGAAAGTGGAGTCGCAGGTAGATAGGATAGTGAAGAAGGCGTTTAGTATGCTTTCCTTTATTGGTCAGAGTATTGAGTACAGGATTTGGGAGGTCATGTTGCGGCTGTACAGGGCATTGGTTCGGCCACTTTTGGAATATTGCATGCAATTCTGGTCTCCTTCCTATCAATCCTTTCTATCCTTCGAAAGAGTTCAGAAAAGATTTACAAAGATGTTGCCAGTGTTGGAGATTTGAGCTATCAATGAGAAGTTGAATAGGTTGGACTGTTTTCCCTGGAGCGTCGGAGGCTGAGGAGTGACCTTATAGAGGTTTATAAAATCATGACGGGCATGGGTAGGATAAATAGACAAAGTCTTTCTTCTGGGGTGGGGGAGTCTATAACTAGAAGCCATAGATTTAGGATGAGACGGGAAAGATATAAAAGAGACCTAAGGGACAACCTTTTCATGCAGAGGATGGTATGTGTATGGAATGGGCTGCCAGAAGAAGTGTTGGACGCTGGTACAACTGCTACATTTAAAAGGCATCTGGATGGATATATGAATAGGAAGGGTTTGGAGGGATATGGACTGGGGGCTGGCAGGTCAGACTAGATTGAGTTGGGATATCTGGTCAGCGTGGACGAGTTGGACCAAAGGGTCTGTTTCTGTGCTGTACATCTCTATGACTCTAAGAATAAACCTTACTATACAATTTTGTACTGCAAAAAAAAAATCCCATGCAAGGACTGCACAAAACACGACATAGGACAAACAGGAAGACAGCTAACGATCCGCATCCATGAACACCAACTAGCCACAAATCGACATGACCAGCTATCCTTAGTAGCCACACACGCAGATGACAAGCAACATGAATTCGACTAGAGCAACACTACTATTATAGGACAAGCCAAACAGAGAACAGCCAGGGAATTCCTAGAAGCATGGCACTCATCCACAGATTCAATCAATAAGCACATCGACCTGGACCCAACATACCGGCCACTGCGACAGACAGCTGGAACTAACAATCGGAAGCGACAGATTCAAACCACTACAAATGCCGGAGGAAAGATCACAGAAGCGCTTCACAGGAGGCTCCCAAGCACTGAGGATGTCACCTAGACAGGGGACGAAACATCTGCAGCACAAATTCCCAGCTCGGCGAACAGGACCACAACGAGCACCCGAGCTACAAATCTTCTCACAAACTTTGAATTTCGTCATTTTATCTTGTAATTACTTAAATTTTAAACTTTGTTTTAGTTTTTCCTTCCACCCAAAAGTTCTCTTCTACTTAACAGAGTCTTGAGGGTTCATTCACCTCTCCTGGATCCAATCAAATCTGTCTCGCAGTTCACCAGAATTCACTTTAACTTCTCCTCAGTGTTCCAGCTTCAAGGCCTCATTTGTATAACATCCCCAGCTAACACATGAGGCCTGCTTCCCACTGGTTGATAATTTTAAAAATCAGAAACACCCTTGGTTTCTGATAGTCCTCTGCTTTTGGATCCAGTGCTTAAACATCTCTGACTGCTGGCAGGCATCTCTCTTTGGGCCCCAATGATTTCCAAACACAAATTGCCAACTTCCATCATAGGGTGGAATTATTGTAGGTTGTAGTTTTCCTTCCTAACTGCAAGCTAGGCAAATCTTCCAGCCATGTTTACCATCAAAAATTCTATGTCTTCAAACTGAAAATGAGTTCCTACCCACATTCCATGTGGTTAATGATAACATTTTCATTTCCTCTGCTTGATGTGCAAACTTGTCTTACATTTATTTCTGTTTTTTTGACTCCCAGTGACATGCACACGACGCAAGACCAAAGCTGCAATTGTCTGTGTCCGTGATATTCATGGATTTATCAGTTTTGTTTTTATATTAATTTGTGGGATGTGGGCTTCACTGGCTGGCCAGCGTCTATTGCCCATCCCTGTTGCCCTTGAGAAGCTGGTGGTGAGCTGCCTTCTTGAACCACTGCAGTCCACCTGCTGAGGGTTGACCCACAACACCATTAGGGATGGAATTCCAGGAATTTGACCCAGTGACAATGAAGGAATAACGATATAGTTCCAAGTCAGGATGGTGAGTGGCTTAGAGAGGAACTTGAAGGTGTGCTTTTCCCATATATCTGCTGCCCATATCCTTCTAGATGGAAGTGGTTGTGGGTTTGGAAGGTGCCATCATTGGATTTTTGGTGAATTTCTGTAGTGCAACTTGTAGATAGCACACACTGCTGCTACTAAGCATCGGTGGTGGAAGGAGTGGATGCTTGTGCATGTGGTGCCAATCAAGTGGACTGCTTTGTCCTGGATGGTGTCAAGCTTCTTGTGTGCTGTTGGGGCTGCACTCATCCAGGCAAGTGGGGAGTATTCCATCACACTCCTGACTTATGCCTTGTAGGTGGTAGGCAGAGTTTGAGGAGTCAGGAGGTGAGTTACTCACCTCAGTATTTCTAGCTTCTGACCTGCTCTTGTAGCCACTGTGTTTATATGGTGAGTCCAGTTGAGTTTCTGGTCAATGGTGACCCTCAGAATGTTGATCGTGGGGGATTCAGTGATGGTAATAACATTGAATGTCCATGGGCAGTGGTTAAATTGTCTCTTATTGGAGATGGTCACAGCCTGGCACTTGTATGGCACAAATGTTACTTGCCACTAATCAGCCCAAGCCTGGATATTGTCCAGATCTTATATTTGGATATGGACTGCTTCAGCATCTGCAGAGTCGCAAATGGTGCTGAACATTGTGCAATCATTGGTGAACATCCCCACTTCAGACCTTGTCATAGAGGGAAGGACATTGGTGAAGTAGCTGAAGATGGTTGGGTCTAGGACACTACTCTGACAAACTCCTGCAGAGATGTCTTGGAGCTGAGATGACTCAACTCCAAAACCACGCCATGTTGCTATATGTCACGTATGACTTCAGCCATTGGAGAGTTTGTCCCCGATACCCATTAATTCCAGTTTTGCTAGGCCTCGTTGATGCCAAATTTGGTTGAATGCAGCCTTGATGTCAAGGCCTGTAACTCTCACTTTACCTCTGGAATTCAGCTCCTTTGTCCATGTTTGAACCAAGGCAGTAGTGAGGTCAGGAGCTGAATGGCCCTGGTGGAATCCAAACTGGGCATCACTGAGCAGGTTATTGATGAGCAGGTGCTGCTTGACAGCACTGCTGATGACACTTTCCATCACTTCACTGATGTTTGAAAGTAGACTGATGGGACAGTAATTGGCAGGGTTGGATTTGTCCTGCTTTTTATGTACAGGACATACCTGGGCAATTTTCCACATTGTTCAGTAGATGCCAGTATTGTAACAGTATTGGAACAGCTTGGCTAGAGAAATGGCAAATTCTGGAGCACAAGTCTTCAGTACTATTCAGTACTGTTGCCAAAATGTTATCAGGGCCCCGAGCCTTTGCAGTATCCTTGTCACCAACTGTTTCTTGATAACGTGTGGTGTGAATTGAACTGGCTGAAGACTGGTACCTGTAACGCTAGAGACCGCTGGAGGAGGCCGAGACGAATCATTCACTCGACACTTCTGGCTGAAGATTATTGCAAAAGCTTCAGCCTTTTCTTTTGCACTGACGTGCTGGAGTCTTCCATCATTGAAGATGTGGATATTTGTGGCACCTCCTCCTCCAGTGAGTTGTTTAATTGATCACCACCATTCACAACTGGATGTGGCAGGACTGCAGAGCTTAGATCTAATTCATTGATTGTGAGACCACTTAGCTCTGTCTATCACTTGCTGCTTATGCTGTTTGGCATGCAAGTAGTCCTGTTTTGTGCTTTCACCCGATTTATATATCATCTTCAGATATGCCTGGTGCTGCTCCTGGTGCCCACCTCTCTCTCCATTGAACTAGGGTTGAACCCTGGCTTGATGGTAATGGTTGAATGGAGGATATGCCGGGTCATGAGGTTACAGATTGTGCTGGACTGCAATTCAGTTGATGTTGATGGCCCACAGTACATCATGAGCTGTTCAATCTATTTGAAGTCTGTCCCATTTAGCACAATGGTAGTACCACAAAACACAATAGAAATTATTCTTAATGTGAGGGCAGGACTTCATCTCCAGAAGGACTGTGTGGTGGTTGCACTTACCGATACTATCACGGACAGATGCATATGCAGCCATCAGATTGGTAAGGATGAGGTCAAGTATATTTTTCCTATTTGTTAATTCCACTACCATCTGCCAAAGACTCAGTCTGGCAGCTATGTCTTTAGGACTTTACCATCTTGATCTGTAGTGCTGCTGCCTTGCCATTCTTGGTGGTAGTCATTCAAATACCCCACCCAGAGTACATTTATTGCACTTGCCATCCTTGCTTCCTTTAAGCATTGTTCAACATGGAGGAGTTCCAATTCATCACCTAAGGGAGAATGGTACATGGTAATCAGCAGGAGGTTTCCTTGCCCATGTTTAACCTGAAGCCATGAGACTTTATGGAGTCCGGAGTCAGTGATGAAAACTCCCAGTGCAACTCCCCCATAACTGTATACCAATGTGCCATCACCTCTGCTAGGTCTGTCCTGCCAGTGGTACCAGACATATCCAAGGATGGTGATAGTGGTGTCTGGGACAACTTTGGCACTAGTCCTCAGATGTTAGTGAGGAGGACTTTGCAAGGTCGTCAGGGCTGTTTCTGCCACAGTCTTATCCAGTGCCTAGGTCAATGCCAGGTGATCTGTCCAGTTTCATTTCTTTGAGACTTTGCAGTGATTGGTACAACTGAATGGCTTGTTAGGCCATTTCAGAGGGCAGTTGGGAGTCAACCACATTGCTCTGGATCTGGAGACACATGTAAGGATGGCAGATTTCCCTGAAGGACATTAATGTTAGTAAACTAATACTCAACACTGGAGCCCCTCTGGGGTGCGTACTCAGCTCCTTACTGTACTCACTGTATATCCATGACTGCATTGCTAAATACGAGACTAACACCATTCACAAGTTCGCTGATGACACCACCATAGTCAGTCGAATCTGATATTCCATGAATGGATTAACATAAATTAAAATACTTTACACAATCACCCAAATTGACTTTTCTCATTTTAGTCTACCTGTAAAAATACAGAAAAATTAAAAGACCCAGTCTCTACAAAATTAGAAAGAAAAAAAGTTTTTTTTAGTAAAAGTGACTATAAAAGATTGTCATTAAAATCCAACTGGTTTGTTCATGAATTTTTTGGGAAGGAGGTCTGCCGCTCTTATCTAACCATAAAGCAACTTGATTGCTTCTTAATTTGCCTTCCAAACTTAAGGCACACAGTTGTACCAATTTTTAGCTCACTACTAAGAGCAACATAATATGTATTAAATACAGCCATTGCCAGTAACACTCACTTCTGGAGAGTATTTTTATTAAAACACAGAGGGAGGGAGAGTCAGTCACAGATTGTTCTGATGCACCATGATGGCAGGCTCACAGTGGTAGTAGATTTATTTCCTGTTTCTATGACTGCATGTAATGGAATAAGTGGCAAGAATTAAAAGCAAAAAGAATGTGGTCAAATGATTAATCCTCTTTGTACTGAGTGCCAAAGAAGATTAGTTACCAATACTTGGTTGCATCTATCAGATTGAATACCGCCGTGTGATTTGTAGTCACAGTGCCTCATCCTATTCATTAAAGGAATCACTGGTGTCAATCAGCTGTGGGTCTCATGCACAGCAGGCATGCTACAATATGTTGTGATGAATTGCATTGGTGTAGTGGACTCATCTGTTAACTATATTTCCAGTTGACTGTAGGTCTTCCTCTCTCCTCTCAGGGGTGTTGGCGCAAGATCACAGTGGATGATACTATGCCCTTCGACAAAAATGATAAACTGCTGCTTCCATCTTCAACCTGCCTGGGCGAGCTTTGGCCAATGTTGCTGTCGAAAGCTCTCATAAAGCTTGCAAGCATTGAGTATGTTAAAACCATTTCTTTGAGGATGGTTATTAATAATAAGTTCAGCATTTTAATTCTTAAAACTTGTGTGTACTATCACAAAAATGTCTCTCCCTACCTTCCAAATTGCACTGAAGTGAAATCTGCAACCTACTGTACATTCTATAATCATTAAAGATGGAATTTTCTATCACATACATTCCACTTAGAATCATAGAATCAAAAGCACAAAAGGAAGACACTCAGCTCATTGTACCTGTACTGGCTCTTTGATAGAGCTATTTGATTAATCCCATTTTCATCTTCTTTCCCCGAAGCCTTGTTTTTTTTTGTCAGGTATTTAACCAATTCCCTTTTGAAAATGCCTGTTGAGTCTGCAACATCTTCCTTCTTCGGCATTGCATGATACACAAAGTAACTCTTCTTCATTCCCTTGTTGCCATTTTTTCAAATTTTTAAATCTGTGACTCTCCTGACATTTACTCAGTCAGCTGGGGATTTGGTTCTGGAGTGAGGTGGGGGGAGGGTAGATTTGGAAACTAGTGAAGTAGGACGAAAGGTCGACACAACATTGAGGGTCGAAGGGCCTGTACTGTGCTGTACTGTTCTATGAAATCTGGGGACACCTGGGATGTCCTGGAGAGGAATTGATCCTCCTGGGAGCAGGCATGGTGGAGACAGAGGAATGGGGATTAAGGGATTGAGTTTTTACGGCAGTAGGGGGAGTAGGAGGAGGTGTAGTCAAGGTAGCTGTGAAAGTTGATGGGTTTAAAGTAGATGTCCGTGTTGAGTCGGTTGCCAAAGATGGAGTCGGAGAGGTCCAGGAAGGGGAGGGAAGTGTCGGAGATGGTCCATGTGAACTTGAAGTCAGGGTGGAAATGTTGGTGAAGTTGATGAACTGATCAACCTCCTCGTGGGAGCATGGGGTGGTGCTGATACAGTCATCAGTGTGGCAGAGGAAAAGGTGGGGGGTGGTGCCGGTGTAACCATGGAAGATGGACAGTTCCACATATCCTGCAAAAGAGGCAGGCATAGCTGAGACCCATATACGTGACCATGTCTACCTCTCTGGTCTAGGAAGTGGGAGGATTCGAAGGCGAAGTTGTTGAGGGTGAGGACAAGTTCTGCCAATTGAATGAGTGTGTCAGTGGAGGGGAACTAGTTAGGATGGCAGGAGAGGTAGAGATGGAGGGGTTGTAGGCCTTTACAATGGGGAATGGATGTGTATAGGGACTGGATGTCCACGATGAAAATGAGGACCTAGGGGCTGGGAAATCGAAAGTCATAGAGAAGGTGGAGGATATGGGTGGCGTCCTGAACATATGTGGGAGTTCCTGAACCAAGGGGGACAGGACGGTGTCAAGATATGAGGAGATGAATTCAGTGGGGCAGGAGCAAGCGGAGACGATAGGTCAAGCGGGGCAGTCAGGTTTGCGGATTTTGAATAAGAGGTAAAACTCAGCCGTGCGGGATTGGGGAATTATGAGGTTGGAGGTTGTTAATGGGAGATTCCCTGAGGTGATGAGGTTGTGGATGTTTAGGTGATGATGGTCTGGTGATGGCAGGTGGGGTAATGGTCCATGGGGTAAAAGGAGGAGGTGTCCATGAATTGGCATCTGGCTTTGGTGAGATGGAGGTCAGTGCATCATACTACCACTGCACCACCCCTGCCCCCACCCCTTGTCAGCTGGTTTGATGGTGAGGTCCATCTACCAAAGTGCATCATCTTATATTTATCAGGGTTAAACAACTATCTGCCACTGCGCTGCCCATCTGACCAAACCATTTATATCCTCCCATAACCTAACACTTCACTCTTCACTGTCAACCATCCAGTGAATCTTTGTGTCATCTGGAGACTTACATATTATCCCCACGACATTCTCATCTGCATCACTTATTAATGTCACAAACACTAAGGGTCCAAGCAGTGATCATTGTGGTACGCTGCTGCATGCAGGGGTCCAGTCACAAAAACAATCTTCTCCCACCATCCTCTGCCTCTTATCACTAAGCCAATTTTAGATCAACAATTTACCTGGATCCCATGAGCTTTTATTTTTATCAGTTTCCCATGCTAAACTTTGTCAAAGGCCTTGCTGAAATCCATATAAATAACATCTACTGCCCTAGCCTCGTCCAAACACTTGGTCACCTCCTCAAAAGATTCCACCAGATTTGTTAGGCATGACCTCCCTCTGCTGGTAATGCTGACTGACCTTGTTCAACTCTTGCCTCTCTAAATGGAGATTTTTTTTTCATCCACTATTTTCTTCAAAAGTTTCCTTACCACTAATGTTAGATTCATTGGAATATAGTTCCCTGGTCTATCTCTATCATCTTTCTTGTAAATTGGAATCACATTAGATGTCCTGCATTCCTCTGTCACCTCCCCGTGGCTAAAGATGATTTAAAATGTGGGTCAAGCCTCGATATTTCCATAATTTTAGTATAATTTTAATTTAATTGCCTTTATAATATCATGTCTATCAATTTTCTGTTTCCTGCTGAATTTGTTTAGGCGGAAGTGGGTCCTGCAGATGCTGGAGATTAGAGTCAAGATTAGAGTGGTACTGGAAAAGCACAGCAGGTCAGGCAGCATCCGAGGAGCAGGAAAATCGATGTTTGGGAAAAGCCCTTCATCAGGAATTCCTGATGCCAGGAACGTCGATTTTTCTGCTCCTCGGATGCTGCCTGACCTGCTGTGTTTTTCCAGCACCACTCTAACACAGAATTTGTTTGTCTCTTTGTGTCAGAGCATGATCATTATATTCTTACATATCTTAACCTGATTGCTTAGTCTATGTGTTAATTTTGTCATGTACGTTGCAGTGCAATTCAGTCTTTGAGCTGCAAATGTGTTTTTTGAATACAATGTCATGCTATTAAAGCGTTTGCAATTCTCAAGAATATAATCCCAATTTCTCTAGTATCACTACACAACTGAAGTTGCCATTCACTATTGATGTTTTAGTACACCTCTTCAGCATCCTCTCCAAGGCCACTTCCTTAAATGTGGCGTCCATATTTGATTTATAGGTCAGCCAGTAGGCAGCGTGGTAGGACAGTGCATTGACACATCATATTACAGCATTATCTGTTATCTGTTTGTGGGCGGCACGGTGGCACAGTGGTTAGCACTGCTGCCTCACAGCGCCAGAGACCCGGGTTCAATTCCCGCCTCAGGCGACTGACTGTGTGGAGTTTGCACGTTCTCCCCGTGTCTGCGTGGGTTTCCTCCCACAGTCCAAAGATGTGCAGGGTCAGGTGAATTGGCCATACTAAATTGCCCGTAGTGTTAGGTAAGGGATAAATGTAGGGGTATGGGTGGGTTTCGCTTCGGTGGGTCGGTGTGGACTTGTTGGGCCGAAGGGCCTGTTTCCACACTGTAATCTAATCTAAATCTAATGTAATCTAATCAATATCTGTTGGTAGCATTTACAGCCAGCGTGTCTATTGAAATACCACCACCCACATTTTAACACTATCTGGATCCTGAAGGTATTGGATTTTCCTGCAAGGGATGCAGCAGAGTCAGAAGTGTGCAGTACGTGGCTACAGCAAACATTACTCATGCAGTGGCCCTACTCCCAGAAAAAAATTACTGTAGGTCTGAGGAGCCAGTCACAGTTTCCAAAAATACATTTCTGCTCTTCACAATTAATACTTCTAGGCCTTGTTTTGTAAAAGACTTCCGTATTGCAAGAATGATCTAGTAACCTACTCTGTAAAACAGTTACAAGGTTAACAGAGCTGAAAGTGTATAAGACTGAACAGGTTGTTGTTCGTTTATCTTAGAAAAGAGAAAACTAAGAGATCACCTGATAGAGATTTCTAGAATTTTGAACATCTTGAGAACAAACTTTAATAACATTCTGGCCAGATAGTGTCAGCAAAACTAAACACAATGCCCCTGACAGACTTTCCAAACCCTGCAGGCTGCTAAATCCCATGGTCTGTCCATCATAGTTGTCTCAGAGTAAAATGACACGGTTATCTGCTGCTTCTTGACAAGGAGATTTGACACGAAATAGATTCACTAGCTAAAGCAACCTTAAGCAGCGCCTTCAGTTTGTTATTTTGAACAGACATCAAAATGTATTGTTTCAAGTTTAGGATCTTATGCTGTATATTATGTAAAATATATTACATCCTGGTTATTCATGTAAGTGGTCCAAATATTCTAGATTCAACCATGCACTCATTCTGCCCAATGTCTCTCTATGGAATAGTATACTCTGGGGTGTCACAATTCAAGCTAAATTGTTAAGAAATGTCTGAGAAAAAGATTTAACTTTAATAAAAACTGAGCAAGTAAATCCCATTCCAGGGCAACGGCACCTTGATCTGACACACTGAACTGAGCCAGAGTTGGAAAAGGGTATTGAACATTGTTGCATCCAATTAGTTACATCACAATTCAGCAACTTCGCAAACTAATAATTTTGCTTAGACCTTACTTTATTTTCAGACATTTTGAATTCCACACAGAGCTTGAGGCAAGTGGGAAACATTAATTGTATTAAGATGTAAATAAATCACAGCTTTAGTACAGTGATGATATCCTTGCATCTAAGTCAGAAGTTGAGTTCAAGTTGCATTGGAGAGTCTTGAGCACAGAATAAAGGCTAACAATGTAGTATAGTCCCTGGGGAGTACTGCTCTTCTGCAGCTGCTGTCTTTTGACTGAGACATTAAACCAAGACCCTGACTGATCTCTCAGATGGATGTAAATCGTCACATGATTAAAAACCTATTCCTACTTAGGAACTTGCTGAACAACTTCTATGACTAACATGCCTTTTAAAAAATGTTGTGAAAAATGTTCTAATCACTAAATTTAGTGGTGATTTAATTGGCAGCCCTCGCAATAATACAAGATATTGAATGTGCTACATTTCTGCACATTGGTGAGTCATTGTGTTTGTCAAAGTAGAATAACTTATACTTACCTTCCTTGTTCTCCCTGTGACCATGGTGAAAAAGTACCCTTGTTTTTTCTATTTATAAAACTAAACAACTGTCATTGTCTCTGATTGGTAGAAAAAAACTCGATGTTCATAATTAAGAAGCAGGGTCTACTCTCCACTCCTCCACCTCTGGTCTCATGTAATATCCCTCCCTTTGTCGCAATTATGCTTTCAGCCACCTGGGTTCTACACACTGAAAGTTCTTCTGTATACTTTGCATGCTGCACATGTCCATCTCTCTTGAAAACCTATTACTTTCACCACTCCTTAGAAATTATTTTCCTTGGCATGTTGTTTAATGTTGACTCTACCCCTGCAAAATCCCTTGAGATATTGGTCTATGTCAAAGAAGCTCCTTTAAAGCAAATTGCATTTGAGGAAACAGCATTAAAACCTAGCTAATTAGTATTTTTAGATAGTCGCTTGACTACACTTTAAATTAAAACACTTTTTTTTCACTTCCTAAAAATATACATAATTGCATTAATGAAAGTGTAAATAACAGAATATAGGAAGTAGGGGCTCACCTCCAAAGAACACAAGACAAAAATAATCACATCACAAGTTAAAAAAGGAACAAGAAAGTTGAAAACTATTAAACATAACATAAGATGAAAAGAAAACAACTTACATTTATAGAGTCACACAGCATGAAAACAGACCCTTCGGCCCAACTTGTCTGCACCAACCAGACATCCTAATCTGACCTAGTCCTATTTGCCAGCATTTGGCCCAAATCCCTCTAAACCCTTCCTATTCATATATCCATCCAAATACCTTTTAAGTGTTGTAATTGTACCCACCTCCATCACTTCCTCTAGTAGCTTGTTCCATTCACGTGCCATCCTCTGCGAGAAAAAGTTATCCCTCAGGTCCTTTTTAAATCTTTCCCCTCTCACCTTAAACCTATGACCTCTAGTTTTGGACTCACCCACCCGAGGAAAAAGACCTTGGCTATTCATCCTATTCATGCCCCTTATGATTTTATAAACCTCTATAAGGTCACCTTTCAGCTTCTGACACTCCAGAAAAAAAAGGGCTCAGCCCATTCAGCCTCTCCTTATAGCTGAAACCCTCCAGTCCTGTTGCGCCTTTCACAATCCCAGCATGTCCCAAAATACTCCACAGTCATCAAATTACTTTTAAAGTGTGGCCACGAGTGCAATGTAGGACATGCAAGGGACACTTTTCACATTGCAAGATCACAAAAAAAAGCTTTGTGACAATGACTGGTGAATCTTTCAGTGGCGTTGTTTTAGGGAAAAATGGGGAGAACTACCCTGCTTTTGCATCCACCTAAGAAAACAAATGGGGCCTCAGCTGAACATATCATCCAAAGTTTAGTACTTCCAACAGCCCCCTTGTCCTGTTCTAGATGCCATCCTTGAGTGGATTCACATCTTTTACTAAGAGGTGAGAGTGCTACCAACTGAACCACAATTGAAATGCAGTAACATAATTAATATTTGTCATTATTATTGCTAGATTTGACTACCAAGACTGAGGCTGTACTTCCAGCAATGAGATTGCTAAATAGCATAGGCCTCTGTGAATTCACCTGAGTTATTTGGCATTTGCTGCTGAACATCAAGCTTATTGATGCCGAGTTCTGGTAACACTAAGGTCTGTAATTGTGTATTAACAGCATGAGTAATACAGGAAAAAAAGAACTGGGGGAGTTCACAGTTTTGCACGCTCTGACAGGCTGGCATCCCGAGATCATCCCACTCCGGTAAGCAATTGTGGGAAAATTAATTTGCATGTCCCAGGTTAAATCAATAAGTTACTGTATTTATTAACTTGAATATTGGAAATAAGGTAGATGCTAGATTTTAAATGGACTTGTGTAAACTATTGTGTGGCAAAATAACTGTTATACCACTATAATCTAGAATTTGTGATTGAATACTCCCAAAGCACACATCAAATGGCAAATGTGATCAAGAGAGATCTCATGGAATTTTCAGCAACTCCCTCAAGTGTTAATAAGATGGGTCATCAAATTTTAAAAGCTTCACAAGGAATCACAGTTCTTCACCCTTGCCAATATGGCCTTGAAACTCCCTCTCAAAAGTCTTTCCATCATGGACTACCTCAATGACTGCTCTAATTTTGGCCGCCCTCCTTTCCTGAGTCTATATTCTCTTGCATTCCAGAAACTGCTGTCCAGCACTCAATCTGGAATTAAGAGTCCAATGATGACCATGAATACATTATCAATTGTCAGGAAAACCCCATCTGGTTCACTAATGCCCTTTAGGGAAAGAAACTGTCATCCTCACCTAGTCTGGCCCACATGTGACTCCAAACCCACAGCAAATGTGGTTAATTCTTTAACTGTCCTCTGGGTAATTAGGATGGGTAATAAATGCTGGCCTTGCTAGTAATGGCCATGGCCTGTGAATGAATACTAAAAAAAAAACTAAACATAACTCAGCTGTTCATCAAGAGCTAGCCTCACCAAGCCAGTCCTGCCTATTGATTTTCCCTGAGCTCCAATCTTGCTCAGTTACTGGATTGTTGGGACTTCATTGATAATTTTTTTATTTTCCTGATGATGATTGATGCCAGGCAAGGTGGCCTGAAGTAACCTTTTTTGTCCCTCCCTCCTAGTTTGAAAAGCAGTGTTACATTTATCAACTTCCAATTGCTGGCACTATTTTAGAATGTCGGGATTTTGGAAAATCAACATCAGTGCATTGACTGTCTCTGCAGCTACCTCTTTTTGCCCTCCCAGCATGAAGGCTGTAAGGTTCTGGGAATGTGTTGATTTTTAGCCCATTCCTTAAATTTCTGTAGCATCAGCAGGGAAAACTTATTAATTAGTTTATGTTCCTTGCTATTTTTAGACCTTTGGTCACCTTCTATTTCTGCTATGTTATTTGTGAGACTTCTGTTGTGAAGGCAGACACAAGATTCTCACACAATCACATCAGTGTTAAAGTGCAGAAACTGGCTATTCAACCCATTGTGCCTGCGCCAGTTCATTAAATGAGTATCAGTACCTAGTGCCAATGTTTTTAATCTATATCCTTGCACACTACTTATTTTTTCCATAAAATCATCTGATGTCTTTTGCATACTTTAATTGAAGCTGCCTCCATCACATTTGCAGACAATGGATGTAGGTTTGCTCGCTGAACTGGAAGGTTCATTTCCAGACTTTTTGTAACCCTACTAGGTAACATCTTCAGTGTGCCTCTGGGTGAAGCACTGTTGATCATTCCTGCTTTCTATTGAAATGTTTGGGTTTCTTTGGGTTGGTGATGTCATTTGCTATGGTGACAGCATTCATGTGATGATGTCATTTCCTGTTCTTTTTCTCGGGGGTGGTGGACGGGGTCTAACTCGATGTACTTGTTGATAGAATTCCTTTTGGAATACCATGCTTCTAGGAATTCTCATGCATGTCTCTGTTTGGCTTGTCCTAGGATGGATGTGTTGTCCCAGTCGAAGTGGTGTCCTTCCTTATCTGTATGTAAGGATACTAGTGAGAGAGGGTCATGTCATGAACATCAACCAGCCACAAAATGACATGACCTTAGGACAAGCCAAACAGAGACATGCTCGAGAATTCCTAGAAACATGGCATTCCAACTGGAACTCTCAACAAACATATCGAGTTAGAACCCCATTTACCACCTCCTAAGCAAAAGAATGGGAAATGACATCACCACAGGAAATGATGTCACCATAGCAAATTACATCAACCCAAAGAAACCCAAACATATAAATAGAAAGCAGGAATTATCAACAGTGCTTCGTCCGGAGGCCCACTGAAGATATTACCTAGTATGGTGACAAAACATCTGGAAATGAACCTTCCAGCTCAGTAAGCAAACCTACATCCAGAACCTCAACCTGAGCTACAAATCTTCTCAAAACTCCTATTTCCAGACAATGCCTCCCATATCCTAACTACTTGCTGACTGACAAATCTTTTCCTCACTTCATCTTTGCTTCTTTTGTAGATCAGTTATCTCTCGACGCTTCAGGCTCTCTGCCTTTATTCCTGATGAAGGGCTTTTTGCCCGAAACGTCGATTTTGCTTGTCCTCGGATGCCGCCTGAATTGCTGTGGTCTTCCAGCACCACTGATCCAGAATCTGGTTTCCAGCATCTGCAGTCATTGTTTTTACCTCATTAAATCTATACCTGCTAGTTCTTGTTCCTTTATACAACTGGGGCCAGTTTTTCCATGTCACCTCTTTTCAGTCCGCTCAGGGGTTTGAAACCCTTTATCAAATCTCTTCTTAGTCATTTTGTCTCAAAGGAGAACAGTCCCAACTTCTTCAATCTGTCTTCATAACTGAGGTTTCTCATCCCTGGAACCATTCTTATAAACCACTTCTGCACTTCCTCCAATGTATTCATATCCTTCCTATAATGTGGCACCCAGAACTGTTCACAATACTCTACCTGAGTTTTCTAAACATGACTAGTAAACCAGGGATGGATCTCTCTTGCTATTTTTTTCATGGAACCTATTTGTATTGAAAATTTTGAACCATTTCTTTAAATGTTTCCCACTGTTTAGTTAATGCCAAACATTTTAATCTATTTACACAAACAATCTTAGACAGCTTCCCTCCTTCATAATCACGCTTTGGCTTTACTTAAGTTTGGGATTCTTGTTTTGGACTTGAGAATGTTGCTCTCAAACTTGACAAGGAAGTCTGTTGTATAATGTTTACGCTTATTGAGCTGATATTTTACTGTGAGATTACTAATTAAGTCTGCCTCATTATCCAATACTCTATGTAAAATAGCTTTGAGCTAGTTGGCTTAACACATTCAGTTCCAGCAAACTGTTACGAACACAGTCTACAAGCACAAGTTCCAGACTACCTTTGTCAATTTGATTTTGTTTGTTGATGTGAAGGTTGAAGTCTCCCATGTTTATTACATTGTCTTTATTAAAATCTCCAATATTGTTTTGCTTGGTATTCTGCCTAACAGAAAACTTCTATTAGAAGCATTATGGAAATATAGAAAATAGGGGCAGAAGTAGGATATTTAGTCCTGGTCTTCCAGTCAGTGTGGTTATGACTGATCAGTCAATTCAGTGTAATGTTTTTGCTTTCTTCCCATACCCTTTGATTCGTTTAGTCCTAAGAACTATATCTAACTCCTTCTTATAAACATTAAATGTTTTGGCCTCAACCACTTCCCTCAGACACCTGGTTGAAGAAATGTCTCCTTCTTTCAGTCCTAAATGGTCTACCCTGGAACCGTAAGTTATGACCTTGGTTCTGGATTCCCAATCATTAGAAACATCCTTCCTGTGTTTACCTGTCTAGTCCTGTTAGAATTTTATGGATTTCTATGAGATCATCCTCATTCTTCTAAACTCCAGTAAACATAATCCTAACCGATTACAGTCTCTCTTTATATGTCAGTCCTGCCGTCCCAAGAATCAGTCTAGTGATCAGCACTCCCTCTGTTGCCAGAACATCCTTCCTCAGATAAATTAAAACCAAAATTACACATGATTCTCCAGGTTTAGTCTCATCAAGGCCCTATGCAATTGCAAGACATTTCTGATCTTGTATTCAAATTCTCTCACGAGGAAAGCCAACATACCATTTCCCATCTTCATTGCCTAATGCACCTGCAAGCTTACGTTCAGCAACTGGTGTACAAGGATACCCATCCTCCCTTTCACAATCTA
This sequence comes from Chiloscyllium plagiosum, assembly GCF_004010195.1. Lineage (NCBI taxonomy): Eukaryota > Metazoa > Chordata > Chondrichthyes > Orectolobiformes > Hemiscylliidae > Chiloscyllium > Chiloscyllium plagiosum. Next base: position 87,049,959 of record NC_057718.1, read on the forward strand.
TCACTATTCAAATAGTAGTCTACCTTTCTGATTTTGTTAACAAAGTGAAAAATCTCACTGTCATTCACATTACGCTTCATCTGCCATACATTTGCCCACTCAGTCAACTTGTCCAAATCACACTGAAGTATCTCTGCAATCCACACTCAGTTCACCCTCCCATCTAACTATGTGTCATTTGCAAACTTGGAAATATTATATTTAGTTCCCTTCTCTAAATTATTAATACTATCAACTAATCCCATCAAACATCTTAAACCCTTCTTTTTCCCAATCTTCACACAAACTGATTCTATTTCCTGAGCTTCTGAGCCAAGATCCATACTTACCACTTTTCTTATATTACCTTTTATTATCAGGACCATTCCTCCTTTTCCACCTTTTTGAAATGTTAGGGAAGCTGGAATATATATTTCTAAACTTCAGTCAACATGGAATCATGTCTCTTTAATGGCAATCAGTTCAACTCATTTATGTATGTTTGTTTGCAAGTTCATCTATTTTGTTATACCTGTTTGGCACTTTCAAATAAAATTCTTTAATTTTATTTTTATTACCACAATTCTTTACAAGGACTTATTTGCTTATGCTTGACAACATTTTATACCTTTATACTTTAACAGCTGCACACATCTGCCTGTACACAGTGGTGCTTCTTGATATGTTCCCAAACAGTACAATTTACCTTTGACATTTTTTTCCAGATCTGAGCAGTCTGAGAGAATCTGGTCCTTTCTGAAGACACTTCTCCCAGAGTTCACTTTTGCAAATGAGGAACCTGTTGTGGCCAAAGTGCCTTCAACAGAATCAATACAAAAAATTGGGAAGGAAAATGAAGATATTGTGGAAGTTGTCAGCAGCAAACCAATTGAAAAAGTAAGCAAAGGTAAAGTCATTGTATTTCTTTTCAAGCTTATAAGTTGCCACTTGAATTAGTCTGCTGATGCATTGTAACATTACCTGTTTCTGAATATGCTTCATCTCCTCTTTTGAGATCCTTATTCATGACTTTGTTATCTCAAGTTGCAACTATTGAAATTCTCTCCTGGTTGACCTGTCGCATATTCTGTAAACTTGAACTTATCTAAAACTCTGCGGCCTATATCAAGCATATTTGCATCAAGCACCAATTACTTGTCACTTCTGTGCTCGCTGACAGAGATCAGTTCCTAGTGCAGCAGCATCTTGTTCTCATGTTCAAATCCCCACAACGGGTTGAATTGTATACTGTTTCACCAGCAGGTTTGATGGCAAAGGATCTTCCAAAAAATCCAGCCTTTTCTTGCCTGCCACTATCTGAAATTTCACGAAAGACAATGGAACGTTGGATGGCTCACCGCTGTTGGTCCTATAGATGCCCTTCACAGAAGACCTCATGCTACCCACTTCACTATTTTACCTACAGCAAGTCATTGGCCCAACTACTTTAAGCTGTTATCAGGCAAAGGGGAATGAATAACTCCCTTATGGGCCATGAGAAGCACATTATGTTCCCAATACCCTATTTGTTCTTTACCATCCTGATAGAACTCTCAAATACATGCCCCCTCTCTCTCTTAGACACCTCCTTCACACTCTTTCTCAGAGTTCTACCAGTCTGACCCCACCTATATGCCAGGCTTACCTCTCATTGCTCTCAAGGGTCCTCTTTTTCATGTACCACATATGGTCATGGCAGTGGCTAAGAATCAAACCTGTTGCTGTTGGGACTACAGAGCTGTCAGCCATCTGATTGACCAGCAGCTCTTTAAATCAGGACTCCCCGCCAAGATTCAAATGGAATTCTTACCTTGAAGAGATTAATGCTATTCCTAGTGATAAACTGCTAATGGGTGACCATCAGGATAGCAGGTGAGCTGTCTACTCCCTGATATTTCAGACAAGGGGAATAGGGGAATGGAGATCACAGTGCCCCATGAAATTCAGCCTTATCTATCTTTCTAACCTCGAGCAGCCTTAGATATCCCAGCTTCCATCTCCTATCAAGATCTCTGCATTCCTCCAATTCTCGTTTCTTCTGCATCCCCAGTTTTTATTGTTTCACATTGGATGCCAGTCTTTCATACTGTATGTGGGTTGTTGTTAAACATTGTCACATTACATTTCTGTGTAGTGTCTTGGAATGATTTTGTTACATTGAAGCCACTCTATAAATGCAGAAGATTGTTGATATTTGTATATTCATAGTTTTATTGTTTGTACTTGTAGTGCTGTGACACACACACACAAACACATGCTCGCATTCACAATGTTCAAATGTAATTGCACCCTTTTTATTCCTTAGCTCCGGTAAAATTGAACCCTCTGAGATATCCTCTTTCTCCAGCACTACAATGTTCTTTTTAATCAATACCGGCATGAGATCAAATATGTTCTCCTTAACATTCTTGACCTTATCCTCACCAGTCTGTCTGCCAAAAGATGCATCTGTCTGTGACAGTATCGCCAGGAGGAACGAGTGCATACTCCTTGTCGACTCAAAGTCCTTTCTTCACATTGAGAATATCTTCCATCGTGTTGTGTAATGCTATCACTCTGTTAAATGACTTCAAACAAATCTAACAACTCAAGGTTGGGCACCTATAAGATTCTGTGGGCCATCAGCAGTAGCAGAATAGTACTCAAAAAACAATCTGCAAGAAAAAATAGATGTGATGAGTCTGAAAGGCTTGCTCATGCATACCTTATAAGTTTATAAGGATCGGAGTACAATGTTGTATCCCAGAGTGCTACATGTGCAAAGTACCTTAGCTTTACTATTTTCATGAGGTTATTGAATTTCTTGCTGCACTGCAAAGGAGTCCTGGAACTCAAAGAAGTGGCTATCATGATCACAACCAACTCCGTCCACACCCATACGACTGCATTCTTGGAGGTTCTCTATTTCCCTTTTGACCCAACTAACTTATCCTAATTGTTCTCGATCTCTGTCAGGAGGGTATGCAGGTTGGTTCCATGAAGTTTGTTGCTAGGTTCTTCAATCTGGCTCCAGTCCTTCTCTCTCAAGTTGGACTCCTTCCTCTAGTGCTGCTATTATCCTCATCTATGTAGCAAAGATTTTATATTCACCTCCTGGACCAGAACTATACCACTCTTGTTTGTCTTTCTTCTAGCCCCATGACTAACAGTCCATTCAGGGCATGTTTTCAGTGTATCTGCAGTCTCATCATGTATCTGTGTGCACTGTCTTGATTTACAATAAAATGGACAGTTTGGTGAACAGGAATAAAGTATGTATGCACTTTCAGTAACTTGCTAATTTGTTTTCCAGAAAAAGCAGAATCAAAAGATATTGGGAAGAAAAAGAATAAGGAAGCTGAATACAATAAAGATAAAAGCAGAACACTGATTCAACGACCACAGTCTGTCTCTCAAAGTGTTTCACAAATTCTTACAGAGAGTAAGTTATAGACCTGGTGACTGAGCGATGGGTGAGCTCTTCCAATTTTTGCTCTTGATCTGTCAGCTCTGCATTTCCTTGTTGGGATTACTAGGAGTCACTTTATCAACAACTTTTAATGTAGCAACGCTATCTCCTCCTGTATTAACAGCAGTAGGTGAGAAATTCAACAAAATAACTGATTAATAAAAATGCTTCACCGCAGGCATTAATTTTGATTTTTTGTTAGAGTGAAAATAGTACCAGTAGATAATAATCTAGGTTCATTTGGCTTTTTGTTAGTCATTGTATACTTTTATTTCACATGAGTCTATTTGAATTCAATGCTATCTGTTTCTTTAAAAAGTTTGTATACTCGGGCAATGTTTTTATGTTAATAAAGCAAAGAACTGTAGATGCCAGAGAGCTGAAATTAAAAAAAACAGAAATTGCTGGAGAAACTCAGAAACCAATTCTGAAGAATGGTCACTGGACTCGAAACGTTAGCTCTGTTTTCAGCAATTCATGTTTTTGAATGTTTTTATGTTCTCTGTGCTGCAGGTCTTCCTCCACCAGTGATGCCACGGATGATGATCTATGCTACCTACTTCCCACTACAGCTGTCGGAAAGGAAGATTTCTTTACTTGGGCAAATGGTAGTATAAGTTGCACGTGCTGTTTTACAAGACGTTTATGTGACTTCTATTCCTGATTGCTGCTTTGGTAATAAAACTACAGTTCAAGTGATTTAAAAGAAGGAACTTGCAGTCAGTTAACTTTCTTGACCTCACAACATACCAAAGTCCTTGACAGCCATTTTAATATTTTTGAAGTGTCTTCGCTGTTGTAATGTAGCTAACGTGACAGCCAATTTGGACACCAGAAGCTATCATTATCAGCAATGTTAGCAGCCTCTGCTAAGTGCAAAAGACTTGTGAACCTTGTTTTTGTTGCAGTCATTTACTTTTTCTGCTGCTGAATTAATGCCTCATTATCCATCTGATTGCATGCTTGATATCTTTTGGTCCTAAAGAAGATTCTTAAACATCACAAAAAAAAGGTGTGTTTCAGGCCTGATATTGATAGGATAAATGGATTAAAGGTAATTCATTAAATAAACTGTGAGAAATATTTAATGAAATAACTGAATATTTAATTCCAAAATACATGTTGTAATGGGTGGCTCAGTAGCTCAGTGTTTAGCACTGCTGCCTTACAGCACCAGGGCCCCAGGATCAATTCCAGCCTTGGACAGCTATCTGCGTGGAGCTTGCACATTACCCCCATGGCTGCACAGGTTTCTGACCAGTGCTCTGGTTTCATCCCATAATCCAAAGATGTGCAGATAAAGTGGATTGGCCATGCTAAATTGCCCCATAGTATCCAGGATACTGCAGGTTGGTTAAATGCAGGGTTACAAGGATAGAATGGGGAACGGGGTCTGGGCACAATGCTTTTCGGAGAGTTTGTGTGGACTCAATGGGCCAAATGGCCTCTTTTTGCACTGTAGGGATTCTGTGACTCTCTGGTAATATTATGAAGAATAAAACTAAAAGTTAAGGATTGGGGGTGATTTTTGGACATTTGCAAATAATTAATTATAAAATCCTCGTGTAAAATATAGGAATAATCTAACATGCAATATGAAAACAAATTAAAAGAGATTTTATGAATATATTATAAGGAAAATAACTAAGTTAAACCATTGGTTCCTTAGAGATAGTTACATGAGAAGTTATCATGGGGAATGAGAAAGTGACAGAAATTTTGTGTCCACTCCTTTTTGCTTGTTTATTGAGAAAATCATACACATGAATTGTCAAAGTCTGTACCATACATAACCATACCCATTTCATGCTTTGTCTTGTTTCAGTGACTTTATATGGTTCTTCTGCAAATTTCAGGCTGATTCCTCAGAGAAGTTGCGACACTATGGACTTTCTCATGCGCATAGCCACCCAGTAATGGTTACTAGGACTAGGTCGTGTCCCCTCATAAACCCTCCAGAAACAACACCAGTTCCACGATGGAAGCTCATCCGACCACGAAATCGTGCTCTTCCAATAGCTGATCCAAAAGGTATTTTTATTTTAAGTTTGACAATTGTTATGATCCACAAGAGGATCCTAAAACCAAAACAACTAAATTTAGTGAATGATCCCCAAATAAAGAAATCACTACCAAGGTTTTAAGTTTTGTAAGTATTGAACCTGAAAAGTGCTAGTCAGTCTCAAATTGCACTGGAAAGGCAAGATATCTCAACTATTTGAACAGTTGGTTAAGCAAGCCATTTTATGCTGCTTTTATGCAGTGGCTATGCAATGGAATCACAAAAAGCCAGTGCCCAAGTTCAGCAGGGAATAGGGAAGGCAAGTAAAATATTGGCCTTTATTTCAAAGGGAATGGGGTATAAAAAGTAGAGAGATTTTACTAAAATTCTGTCTTATACAAGCAGGACATTGCTGTCAATCCAAAGCATTGTTCTACCTATAACACAAGTGAACCATGAATTCCAACGTCAGTGTGATGCCAGCATGCTGTCTGTAGGTTCCAGCAATTGGCTGATGAACTCAAAAAGCATGTTACTTATGTAGTGTGCTATAAACAGAGGAGCACAGTGGTAGTACCCCTATATCTAAGTCAGAAGACCTGGACTCGAGTCCCACAAGCTCCAGAAATGTGTAATAACCTCTCTGACCAGGTTGATTAGAAAATATCTACAGGCTGTACTCAATTAGTCCCATTTGCAAAACCCAAAACCCAAAACAAAATGTCTGCTTTTAGATGTAATCCCATGACTGTGCAGCACTTGCTGAACAACCTGATTATGCTAATACAAGCAACTAATTTAATAGCATCACTTGAGCTCACAATATGGCTCACTGGAAGTATCAGACATTCATGTACAGGGACCCATTTTTCTGAAAACAAAAGACTGTTAAAGCCTTGGCTTGGAGAAGCAATAGTACCCTATCACCATCATTATGGCAAGGCCTTGGCCAATCAATCAACTTAACAACCAGTCAGCAGCCTTTTATCCTGAAGTATACAGAAGAACCTCGACTATCCGAAGGACATAGGTGGACAGTATTTCGTCCGGTTATTCGAATTCCGGATAATGGAATGCCAGATAACATAGTTTAGCCAAGCATCGGGACCTTGTGATCTTGCCAGATAATTCAAAATTCGGATAATCGAATGCCAGATAATCAAGGTTCCTCTGTAAATTGCTGTGTTCATTTAAAATTTGGCATTTTTTTCATTTGCAAGTGCAAAAATGTGAAACTTTAGCAATCTGTCTATTTTTTCCAACTATGTTTAATTTCTTTACTCCCAACTGACTGTTCACACATTGCTCCTTGCTGACTTTCAATTTGCAGAATTACTCCCTGAAGATTCTGAGCAAAAATGACTTTCTGCTGAGAGTTCTTCTCCCCATTTTCTGTCTCATCCTTCTTTCAGCACCTTGTTTGCTTCATGTGGGTTATGCCCATCCTGTCAGTTACGTTGTATGCAAAGTGAATACCTCTGTTAGTTTACCCATGTCTTAAAAGAAACTGATTTGTGCAGATTCCTTTAAGTCTGCAACAAGTTGTTCAGTGTCTGCCACTACAGATGCTTGCAACATGAAAAAGTTGTGCAAAGCACAAATATAGCCACAGCTAATAGAAACCAATCAACATGACCTTCATAAGTCATCAATCTCCTTCAGAGGCCCTGTTGCAGTCCTTCCTGCATTTGAATGTGTGTCCAGCTGTACAATATTAACAAAAGGTGCCAGCTGGAGCACTGAGTTCCAGAGTAGCAATGCCAGCATCAAATAAGTGTTATATACGGATTGGTGTCATGATCTTTATACCCAGCATACTTCTGTTGAATTTTAGCTGCATGCCATCAAAATGACAATTAGGAAAGCAAGGAGGAGCTACAAAATGAACATATTAACCAATATAACATTCAACAGTAAATTATACTACAGGTGCATGAATAATAAAAGAAAAAGCAGATTATGGAGAGGGTCACTGAGGATACATAAGACAGACTTGCAAGCAATTTTGAATGGTTACTTTACCTCAATATTAATCAGGAAGACAAAGTGAACATGGCATTCTATGAAATGATCAAAGAGGTTAAAACTAATTTTTTTCTTCTTTATTGCTTTTTGATATTTCGGTATTCCCACCCCTAGTTTCTCTAGTACAACTACATGGCTAGCTTTGCCAGTTAAGTGTCAATTTCGGTTTGTTTTAGAATCTTGTTATCACAGACAAGATTAAAAAAAAATTAATCACCAAAAAAATTAATAAACTGTTTTAGGTTTTCCTAACAATCATGTGCTTTCATGATAACTTTTAATGATTTTTTTTAATCTCCAGAATTTTAAAAGTAATACAAATTCAGAAATGCTGTAGTGGTATTTGAAATCACGAGTATAAACCCAGTAACATTATTGCAATATAACCATACCAATACTTGTTCCTACATTATTCAAAACTACTGTTAAGATTGCTCTGTGGTTCTCCACTACTTTCTCCAGGATAATTTTGGCTGCTGTGTAGCAGTTTATTATACAGTAGGAATGGGTTCTTTTCTCACTTTAATACGTTGCATGGACAATGATGAGAGTGAACTGAAACTCCAGTTCCGCTCCCAGACTCATCAACAGTGTGTTTTTGAAAAGATGGGTTTCTAAACCCCTGAGTGTGCGATCAATATTACCTACCAGCAGTAGGATTTTATTTGTTTACAGAGGTTTATTCATTCCCATGTTCACCCCACTCACACAGACTCAAGAAACATGCTGTTAAAAGGGATGGTGCCCTTTTCCAATTTAGAAACAAAGGAATACATATAATTCATGTGATTGATGCAGGCAAGGGGAAGAAGAGGTTATAGCTGGATGAATTCAATATCTAAAGTTGTATATCAAAAGGTTTAAAGTAAAAAGGAAAATGGAGATGTGAGAGGCAATTTTTTTAAACAGAGTGTGGAGAGTGCCTGGAATGCACTGCCAGAGGAGGTGATAGACGTAGATACCAGCTCAACATTTAAGAGGCATCTTGACAGATACATTACTAAGCAGGGAATAGAGGGTTACAGACCACATGGAGGCGAAAGGTTTTTAGTTTAGAAAGGTATCCTGAAGAAGGGCTAATGCCCGAAACGTCGATTCTCCTGTTCCCTAGATGCTGCCTGACCTGCTGCGCTTTTCCAGCAACACATTTCCATCATGTGTCAGCACTGGCTTGGTGGGCCAAAAGGCCTGTTCTATCATGTACTGTTCTTTGTTATCACAGGATTCCTCTGAAGAGGTCAATTTTTAGCAGGTCATAAAGTTAGTTGTGTGCATCTTCTTATGAGGAGGTCAGTTTTCTGAACTGATGGACTTGAAAATGGCCAAACTTGGAGATTTAACAAAATGGCAGTCTTCTGTTTTATGGCATTGATGTTGTTGCCTTTGCTGCTGATGCTGTTTCCTGTTGTATTGTGTGCAGACTGACTGGTTATCCCGTATGCTAATAATAACTAAGACTGGTTGTTTGAAGTCATTTTTGATTGGGTGGCCAATACTTCAATTGTCCACCCAGAATGATTTGAAGTTCAGGACATTGCTGCATAACAGGGTGAGGGATGGTGGCCATTCTCACTTCCTTATGTTTTAATTGGCTCCTTTACAGTTGCCTTTGTTACATTTTGAGTTCAGACACAGTGAGTCCTAGGAATCCATAGATTTTGAGTTCTGGATAAGAGCACAAATGCTTTTGTCTTGGTCTGTCCACTCAATGGAAGCACTGCACCCATGATAGTTCAGCTAGTCATTCTGAGTTTCTGCGTAAATTGCAAAAGAGACCTGATCTGCTGCAGCCATTTTGGCAGCCTTTTAAAATCCATCTAAAAAAGAAAAAGGCAGTTCCAAAAACAGTCTATTTTTAAAGTTATGAAAATATAATGCCTTTACTGAACATTTGATACATGGAAATCTAATTTCTGGACCAGATTGCCACAACTTTTGGCCAAATCATTTTCAAACATTTTCTCTCACTAGTCAAGACCTCCTCTTCAACCATCTGATAGAAGTAACAGACTAAATACTTCTTCTTCTCGGCAGAGACCAAAGTAAAGAAACCTGATCAATTTATTGAAATCTCAAGCCCATTGGTTAACTACAAGATAGACACTACAATCATGCCACCAGAGAGGTGAGTACAGCCACTGAAGGCAAAACTGTTTTATTTCACTCTTGTTTTCTTTTCTACTAGCAGGAGAATTATTTCCCCCAAACATTGAGTGCATTTTATTGTGTTTATCAGCAGGCACAGACATACGATTGTTATTGCCTGGTAAAATTCTTGTGTCAGTCCCTTGGGATGTTTAACTCCGCTAAAGGTTTTGTATTGGAATTTAATGGAAGTAATGTAGGTTCAGCCTGCCAGGTGATGAACTAGTGGGAATCCCACATCATTTCATTGAGGAGGCCAATTGCATTAAGTTCTGACAGGCACCTGGCCAACATTGAGAGATTCAGGATCCCAGGTCAAAAAAACGCCCCAATCCCTCAGAGCAGCCGACCTATCAGAGATTGGTAGTTCTCCATTACCAACTGTACCACCACGAGGAACATCAGTTGCTGCTGATACTACTTCAAAAGCTTCCCCAAGGGCCATCATTAGATTCTTGCAATCAGGAAGTGAGGCCGGTGGAATAAAGAAGTCAGGAAGGGTTAGAAGTGATGATAAGATGGGTGGATTTCAGTAGCCAGCATCAGTTCCTAATGCCGCATCCCTCGATCAAGTACCAAGTGTCTTTGAAAGAGCCTGAGAGGCCTTTGACAAACCTGCCAGAATTTGCCTAGTAATGTTGGGAGATAGGGGAAAGCAATGCTCCTTACACTTATCCCAGGAATAATTGCTATCAATAGGTTTAGTAATGAGCCTAAATGACATCCTACCATGAGTACACATTGTCCCCATTGTCCGCTTCTGGCTTCCAACTTGATTGCAGGATGTTTACCCACTGTGGGAAACGGACATTATTATTAAATGGATCTGGCTGCCATGTCTGCTGTGTGACTGCATAAATTACAAATGATCATGTTGTAAACTGCTAGTCTCATAATACCAGAATTAAATCATTTTTTGAACAGAAAGTCTGGTCAATTGGGTTGTGACTTCTTTTCTGGATCAATATTCTTTCCTTTACACACCAAATAGATGTTTAAAATCAATGGTATAGTTTCCAAGTATCTTATTTTCCTTCCCCAGAAATGACCAAGTGCCCTTGATTAAAAAAGCTGTGAACATTAGCTTGGCAGCTGTCAGTGAAAACGATGAGGCACTCGATCAGAATGATGATGAAGAACAAAAGGTTCTGGAGTCACCATTCTTTGCAGAGGTAAAATAATCTGACCTCCGACCTGTTGGCAATTTGTTTAGCTGTGAATCAAAAGATTTCTAATTACACACACAGAAACAAAGACAGAAATTGTTAGAAAAAACTCAACAAGTCTGGCAGTGTCTGCGCAGAGGAATTAGAGTTAATGTTTCGGGTCCAGTGACCCTCCTTCAGAACTGATGGTAGCTAGGAAAAGGTTGACATTTATGCAGAAGAAGGGGTGGGTGAGATTTGATTTGATTTGATTTGATTAATTATTTTCACATGTACCGAGATACAGTGAAAAGTAATGATACCTTACAAATCATACCTTACAGAAGTACATCAGGGTAATAGAACAGAATGCAGAATATATTGTTACAGCTACTAGAGAAATTGCAGAGAAAGATCAACCCTGATATCGGAAGGGTCCATTTATAATCAGATAACAGCAGGGGAGAAGGTATTCTTGAATCTGTTGGAATATGTTTTCAAACTCATATATCTTCTGCCTGATGGAAGAGAGAATAACCGGGGTGGGAGGGGTCTTTGGTTATGTTGGCTGCCTTCCTGAGGCAGCGGGACTTGTAGACTGAGTCAATGGGTGGAAGGCTGGTTTTCATGATCAACTAGGCTGCGTTCACAACTCTGTAATTTCTTGCGGTCTTTGGCAGACTAATTGTCATAGCAAGTTGTGGTTGATCTGGATAGGATGCTTTCTGTGGTGCATTTATAAAAATTGTTAAGAGTCATTGTGGATATGCTGAATTTTCTGAGTCTTCTGAGCAAGTAGAGGCATTGGTGTGCTTTCTTGACTGTGATGTCAACGTGGACGGACCAGGACAGATTGTTGGTGATATTTACTTATACGAACTTGAAGCTCTTGACCACCTACACCTCAGCACCATTGATATAGGGGTGAGGACCAACTACTTTGTTTTGCTGACATTAAGGGAGAGATTGTTGACTTTACACCATGCCACTAAATGCTCCATCTCTTTCCTGTACTCTGTCTCATTGTTGTTTGAGATCTGACCCACTATGATAGTGTTATCAGCGAATTTGTAAATGGAATTAGAACTGAATTTGGCCACACCGTCATGAGTGTGTAAGGAGTATAGTAAGGGGCTGATAACGCAGCCTTGCCTAGCACCAGTAATGAGGATTATTGTGAAGGAGGTGTTGTCTTCTATCTTTACTGAATGCAGTCTGCAGGTCAGAGAGTGCAGGGTCCAATTGCAGAAGGGAAGCAAAGTCCTAGGTCTCGAAGTTTGGAGATGGGTTTTTGTTTGCAATTTAGTTGGAAGTGTTGAAGGTGGAGCCAAGTGTTGATGTGTGCCATTACTAACCTCTTAAAGCACTTCATAATGATAGATGTCAAAACCACCAGGATGTAAATGACTCACCATGGAATTCCCGGTTTTTGACCTGGCCATGTACTTATGCAGGTAATCCAGTTAAAATGGATGTCAAAGCTGCACAGATTCAATAAATAGGAGTCTGACAAAGGTGCCCTTGTTATCCAGATGTTCCGGAATGAGTGTAGGGCCATGAAGTCGGCATCTGCCATAGACCTTTGCAATGATAGATTAATTGTAGTGGATCAAGGCAATCTGGGAGGTTGGAGTTGATGTGTGCCATTACTAACCTCTTAAAGCACTTCATAATGATAGATGTCAGAACCACCAAGCAGTAATCATCAAAGAACATTGCCTGATTTTTCTTTGGCACCTGTAAGTTCTAAAATTAATTGTTTATGTTATGAGGCTTTAAACCAAAATGTTCAAATAATGCTATGCTTTGAATCAGCACTCAAAAAGAAGCTATTAGGAGGGAGTTCCCTGATTCCAGTGACAGTGAGGCAACTATTGAAAGTCTGTAACTTGAAGTAGTTGGTGGTCCCATGCAGTGGCTGACTTTAACCTTCTCGGTGGAGGAAGTTGAGTTCATGGGTTTTGAAGGTGCTGTCGAAGGAACCTTTATGGGTTGCTAAGGTGCATCTTGAATGTGGTACACATTATTGCCATTGTACACCACTGGTGAGGGAGTGAATGTTTACGTTGATGGAAGAAATGGGGTTCATGCAGGCTGCTTTATTCTGAATGGTGTCAAGCTTTTTGAGTGTTGTGAGAACAACATAGATAATATTCCATTATAAATGAACAGACTTTAAGAGATCAGGATGTAAATGACTCACCATGGAATTCCCGGTTTTTGACCTGGCCATGTACTTATGCAGGTAATTCAGTTAAAATGGATGTCAAAGCTGCACAGACTCAAATTGCACATATCCAAATTGCACATACTTATGCTGTCATTAAAAAAGAAATGCATAATCAGTGTATGTGAAATATTTGTGGATAATTTGTAATATGCTTTTCTAGGAAATCCAACTGGAATTGATAAAATCAGATGCTCTCTTTTCAGTGGACACCCAGGTTAGTAAGCAGCATCTGGGGAGTAATTTTGAGATGAAGACGGTACATTCATAGAATTAAGCATTAATTTAGAGTTGAATTTATTAACTGTTGATGATTATTTTAAAATTCCAAATTTAGTTTCTGACAACACATCACTGTGCAAAGACTTTATAATCTGAGTTGGAACATTTCTTTTAAGTACATCCCCATATATGATCACAAATTCCGCCCTCAATTCTAAAACTGCAGCATGTCTTTGTGTTCTTGGTCTTTAAGACATGTTGTGCTCTATTCAGTCAGATATTAATAAGCATCCTTCAAGTCACACCTTCAGTTTTCTTTAAATTCTTACCTAGTCTCTTTATGTTGTACTTTGTTATCCACTCCTATGCTGACTACATTCTTATTGTTGTCTTTGCGAACCCTCAGTTGTTTCCATATGGTCTTTATTCATCCACAGAATATCATATTATAGCGACTATTGCCTGTCTGGTCTGTACTTGATTCCCACAATATGTACAGCAGTCCTCCCTAACCCAATATGAACAAAGGCCAATAAGGGAAGAATGGCTTTTAAATTTAGTAATGGGGAGTGAACAAGTGCAAATAAGGACCATAAAAGAAGGGGTACATCTATGTAATAGTGATCATAATATAGTACACTTTAAGATGATGATACAGAGGTGTGAATATGATGAAAATCATGTTAATAGAGTTAAGAAAGGCTTACTTTTAAAGGCTTTGAATAAAATTTGTGGAAATAAAATTGGAAACTAAATTGGCTAACATTGATGTACAATAACAATGGAAAATGTTAAAATGGCATTCTAAGATAGTGCTGGGAAAATGCATTCTGATAAAAGGGACTCCATAAATGCATAAAAACATAAGAGAACAATAGAAATGGCCTTTGAAGCAACAGTAAAATTTTTGCTCATCACAAGACTACAGCTGTCATGTCGTCAATCTGAAAGGGCAATTTCTCTACTAGATAGCCAGTGGCTGGAGTTGACTCATTGCCTGTGGCAGATGCAGGGCAGTGTGATCCCTGAGGTATTGTACCAAAACATATACTCCTTTAAATTGTAGCTCTCTAGTTGTAATGGCTGAAATTCCATTGTGCTTTTTTTGTATCTGCTGCATCTTAGTGGTCTTTGTACATGAACACTAAATATCTTTGGGCCTCCACTGCCAGCTCTTCAACATTTAAAAAATATTGAGTTTAGGTCCACATGGAGGATCTCACATTTAACTGCACCGAAATCCAACTTCCGTTATTGGCAACACTCGTTTATTCTGTGAGTGTACCTTTGTAGTGCTACACTCTTGCCTACATTGCTTAACATGCCTCTAACCTTTGTATATGATACAGGAGACAGGATTATAGGACTTGCTGTTTTGGAAGTCATTAATACATTGAGTGAATAGTCAAGACCACAGCAAGGATATATATGGTATACTGCTTGTTATTTCTTCCCAAATTAAGTGTGTAAACATCACAACTATTTACTGCCTTTGACCACTTAGCCAAATGTTTAAATAGGTGAATAAGTTTCCTTCAATTACAGAAGCTTTAATTTTAACTAACAGTCTGTTATGTGGACAGTATTAAAAAAAACACTTTCAAATAAATATCATTTTTGATTTTTTTCAGGAAAGACCACTTGAGTCCATAAAATCAGGTGGACAGCATTCAATAACTTCTCATGGTACTAAAAGTCAGCATGGCAGCAATACAAGTCGGCATGGCAGTGTATTTGAACATAAAAAAGTAAGTTTCTGAAAACTTCTCCAGAATGTTTCAAGAAAGGATTGTTAGTATAGTATTTGTCAATATTTTAGGATAACATTTTGATTTTTGTACAATTTGGCAGACTTTTGGTATGAATCTTTTTCCAATATTCAATATACAGTACACATTTCAACTGAAAACTTGTAACTATAGTACTGGAGTTCTCTTGTAGACTAGCTTGTTTTGGAATGCATATTGGTCCCCTGTTGTTTCCCACAGCAAAGAAAAAAATTGTTTTACTTCCTCAATGCCCTGTTTCCAACAATTGAATTTCAGACTTTGAAGGACTATTTTTTTCTGTATTTTGTTATGAAGGCTTCGTATTTGATCTTAAGAAAAGATCTTGGGTTTGGAGAATGTGGATAACTGGATTTATTTCAAATAGACAAATGAGAGGACATTGGAGCATTGTTTTTAAACAGGGCATTTCTTAGTAGTAGGAGAAAGAGAGGACTGCAGACGATGGAGATCAGAGTCAAAAAGTGTGGTGTTGGAAAAGCACAGTCAGTCAGGCAGCATTCGAGGAGTAGGAGAGTCTCGTTTCGAGCATTAGCTTTTGTCACTTGTCTTGTGATAACTGCTTGTTTACTGACCTGCCTGGCTTTATTACTATCAGATTTCAGATTCTGTTTTGGAGTAGTTGGTAAACAGTCTGTTGAATGTGAAGCTTCTCACATTACTTCTCCTGTTTCTGAAACAAAAGTCTCGGTGTGAATACAGTGTGATATCTGACGGTTTTCTTAAAGAGCATCTGAAATAATCTAGGTGCTGTATTTCCTGGGGAGGCTGTGTTTGCAAAGATCCCAGAGACAACTGGTTGTATTTGGTAACCTGCCCACACATTCCAGAACACAGACAGACAGATGAACACCTTGTCCTTTTTACCTTGAAGAGCTAATCATCGTTGACCAAAAGTGATGCATTTTTCTACCTCTGTAGAGAGAAATCCATTTTCTTGTTTTCCTTGAGCTCACACTTTGCGCAATTATTGTGTGGTAGTTCCTCAGATATCTTCTGAAAATCTAAGTATAGTATACCTTATCCAGAGCACATTATACTCCTTGAAAAAGCTCCAGTAAAATGATTAAACATGATTTCCCTTTCGCAAAACTATGCTGACTCTTCCCAATTACATTGAGATTTTCTAACACCTTCCCAATGACAGATGTCAAGCAAACTGGCCCATACTTTACTTTTCTCTGCCTCCCTCCCTTTTTGAATAGAGGAGTCATATTTGCTAAATTCTGATCTGATGGGATCTTTCCAGATTTGGATAATTTTGGAAAACTAGCACTAAAGTATTTACTGCCTGTATCTCATGAGCCTCCTCTTTTAAGACACACAGACAAATTCCATCAGGACCCAGAGATGTGTCAGCTCACAGTTTCATCAGTTTGCTTAGCACCTTTTACCAAGTGATGGTAACTTCACCAAGTTTTTCTCTCCCTTCAACCTCCTGATTTACAGCTATTACTGGAATGTGTTTTTGTATCCTCGAAAGTGAAGACAGAAGCAAAATATTGCTTCACTTCATGTTCCAAGTCTTTATTATCCACCATCAGACCCCTATTCTCACTCATTAGAAGGCCACACTCACGTTACTTGTTCTTTTCCTTTTTCACCTGTAGAAATTGTTCTTTGTGTCCTCTCATATTTTAATTTATTTCTCCCAATTCATCTTTGAGTCATGCTTTGCCATTTTTTATATGTTGTTTAATTATCTGATTTGGTACTCACTTGTACGTGGTTATAATCATTTCCTTAAGCTTGATCCCTTTTTAACTTCTTTATTTAACCACAAACAATAAGTCCTCCCTTCAGAACTTTTCCCCTATAGTCAATTTTTTTTGTAAAAATATACTTTATTCATAAAAAAAGAAATCTTTATGTCCATGCATACTCACAAAAGCAGTTCAGATCTATACAGACTTTGAGGAGAAAGTGAGGTCTGCAGATGCTGGAGATCAGAGATGGAAATGTGTTGCTGGAAAAGCGCAGCAGGTCAGGCAGCATCTAGGGAACAGGAGAATCGACGTTTCGGGCATTAGCCCTTCTTCAGGAATGAGGGAAGTTGGTGCAGCAGGCTAAGATAAAGCTCCCTATCTTTTATCTTAGCCTGCTGGACCAACTTCCCTCATTCCTGAAGAAGGGCTAATGCCCGAAACGTCGATTCTCCTGTTCCCTAGATGCTGCCTGACCTGCTGCGCTTTTCCAGCAACACATTTCCATCTCTATACAGACTTTGTATCCAGAGAAGGAAACAATCATTCTGGTTTGACTTTTTCAATAGTTACAACTAATCTAAAGGCATTTCTTAATATATGCTAGGTACTAAGACCTATTTACATGTATCTGAGGCATTGAGAGGTCCAATAACTGAACGCAGTCTCATTGTAATATGCAGAAAGACCTTAAATAATGATATTCAAAATATATTTATTCTGAGTACTTTTAAATATCCCTGAAAAATCTGCCATTTCTCAATTGATCTGTCCCCTAACTTAGTATCCGAGTTTACTCCAGTTAGCTCTGCTTTCATGGCCACATACTTGACCTTACTTAAGTTTAAGATAATAGTCTGAGAACCACTCTTCTTTTTAAACCTAATGTAAGATTCAATCATATATTGGTTGTTGCTATCTAGGAGTGCCTTTACTCTGTGGCTATTAATTAATCTTACTGTATTACGCAATAGCAAAATTAATAAATGACCTGCTGTTTGGTTGGTTCCAGAGTGTGCTGTTCTAAAAAAACAATTTCAAAGGCTATTTATGAAAGTCTCTTCCAGCCTACCATTGCCAATCTGATTCTTGTGGTTTAAGTGTAGATTAAAAGCACCACAATTCTTTAACCCAAGCAGCCATATTCTTTACCGTCCACTTCATCCTACATTGCTGTTACACTTAGGATGCCTATAGGTTACTTCCACTGGTGACTTCTTTCCCCCAACATTCATATTTTCCAAGGTAACCTCAGCCAGTGTGGGAATTGAACTGTATTGCAAACCAGCCGTCCAGCCTACTGAGCTAACTGACCCAGTTGAAAGACTCTCCTTAACCTCTTCCCTCATCTGAGGCATGGTGAACCTCAGGTTGAAGCACCACTAGTCATCTCTCTCTGATGAGAAATCAGCTGTATGGTTTGGTAGTACCATGGTGACTTTACCTTTATTCCTCATCTCTATCCAAACAAGTTCTACATCTTGATCTCTTGACCCTGAAGCAAAGTCTCTCTAACAATTGCACCAATGATATCTGTGACTAACAGTATTACCATTCCATCTTAACCCAGCATCCAGTTCTGCTTAATTGTGATAGTCATAAAGCTAATCCATTTTTCTTTATAAAAGCTGTTCCTTGGCTCAAGGAGACTCTGTCCTTGATTTTTTTCAGAGGGGCAATAAACCAGGCCAGACTCCGGTCAGTCTGGTTTGGTACAGAGATGAAAAAGATTTTGGGAAGCCTTTTGTTTATATGTAAGCAGATGAGATTTAAGACCAAAAGGGTCATGCTTCAGAGGTGACTTGTATAAAGAGAGGGGAGTGGTCAGCTCTTGAGCTGAGCATTTTTCAGTTCAGTCTTGAACTGGGAAGTTCAACAAGGAGCTGTGTGGAAACTATCTCTCTTTTCTGCCCTTCAACTTCAACCTGTCAGCATGTGTTCCATTTATACTGGTTTTTAAAGGGAGTTTGCAAATTGGGACTGTTGTGTATATTTGGAACAGCTTAACTAATTCTAGTTGAATAGGCTGAGTTCTGTAGGGGTTCTTTCTTCTGCTCTTTGTGTTTCATTGTGTAATTTTGTGAATACATTTTTTGTCTGTTTTAAAATCTAGTAGTCAGCCTTGCTAACTTAATCTGGGTACTTTTCACTGTACACTTACCGAAATAAATTGCAAAGTTAGGTCTAGGGCTGTCTGTTTAAGGATGTTTTGAGTGGTCTGGCCTAATCCATTACAGTGATAACCCCTCAATATCTAGTACTCAATACTTGTCATTGTGTAGCCACATCTCTGTAATGGATATCACATGGTATTTATTTACTTTAGTACATTTTATTATTCGACAGTATATAATTGAATTGAATTAGCTTTATTGTCATATGCACTCAAATGAGTACAGTGAAAAGTTGATTAGTTGCCACTTACAGTGCCATCTTAGGTACAAAGGTACCTGGGTACAGCTTCTTGGCTACAGATTAGTTACAGTGTAACAATGTCACCAACACATCGTACCATCTTAGGTTCAGAGTACCCCTGGGTACAATCCTTCGCTACAGAACTGAAAAATGAAGAAAAAAAAGTTACAGCTATACACAGAATAACCATAGGTCAGAAAAACAAGATGCAAAGTTAAAAAGACAAACATCACTGTCGGTCTCCAAGGGGACTCCACAGCAGGCCAGTGCAGGGGGCTTCCATGTGGTCTGACTGTTAGCTGTCGCTGTGCTACACACTGGGCCACTGCCCCTTCTTCGCTCTAGACCCTGATGTCCCCGCTTTGGGCCTCAGACGAGAGGAAAAGAGGGAGAAAAAAAGAAAAAGAACAGGAGGTGCAGAAGCAATCATCCCAACACCCACAAATGGAGCTGCATCAGGACATTATTTAAATGGGCTACAACACACTGCAGCACCCAGGAACTAGGGGAAGCTGAGGACAAACACCTGCATAATGTATTCAGGAACAACGGGTACTGATAAGTGCAATCCGCCAATTCCTGCACAACAAATCTAACAAGAATACACAACATGCCCAGAGACTCTAGCCACCCTGTCTTACATCAAAGGCATCTTAGAGATGACGACCAGACTGCTCCGACTCCTAGACATCATGATAGCCCACAAACCTGCCACCACACTGAAACAGCTGCTGATGAATCTAAAGGACCCTGTACCAACAACCAGCAGAACAAACGTCATATACAAAATACGCTGCAAGGACTGCAACAAACATTACATTGGACAAACAGGCAGGAAACTAGCCACCAGGATAGATTAGCACCAAGTAGCTGCCAAAAGACATGACCAACTATCACTGGTTTCCATACACACAGATAAAGAGGGACACCAGTTTGACTGGGACAATGCATTTATTCTGGGACAGACTAAACAAAGACACGCACGGGAATTCCTGGAGGCCTGGTATTCAAACCGGAACTCCATTAACAAATATATAGATTTGGATCCCATTTATCAACCTCTCAGAAACAGAACCAGAAATGATCTCACCCACCATAACAAACTGAGACAGATAAATAGCAAACAGGACAGAATCCCCACGCTTCGCCAGAAGCTCACTGATGATGTTACCTAGCATGGTGACTCTACCAGCTCAGCAAGCAAACTTACAACCTGACTTTATTTATATTTTCATTTTGCTGCCTTTATAGTCTTTGTTTTAGTTAATTTTTCTGTGGTTGAAGATGGCATTGGAGAGTGGCTACACTATACAACACTTTTCACTATTTTGTAGCAAGATACATGTGACAGTAAATAAATCAAATACACATTAGCTACCTTTCAGTCTTCTAGCACCTCACCTGTGATTGTAGATGATAGATTTTTAAAATATTAAATATATGCTTTATTTTCAAAAAAAATCTTTAGACACACATATATCTTCCGGTCCAACATGGCAGCTTGTCCACTCTGGAGAAGGTCCATTGTTTTTTTTCCCTTGTGTTTTTAACCCTTCTCTTTGGACCTCCGGCAACTCCTGGCCTCAGCTCATCCATAAGGAGGGGTCCTCTCGGCCTGGGCGTAGTGGCCTTCAGCTTGGCATGGACTCAGCATGGACTTCGGGCCTTAGGTGATTCCAGAACAATCTTCCAACCTCATGATCTTCAAGTGAAGCCTGGTGTGGTCTGGAACTAAGGCCCAGTATGGAGTACAAGCTAGGTCTCAGCATGGTCTGGATAGGAGCACTGTTATTCTGAAGTTCTACTTTTGCAATGCTGGACTTTTTATTTCTCTAAATGAGATCTTCTAAATGAAGAACCTGTTCCTGGGTACCTAAAGTGGCACTGGAGGTGACAACTTGTAAACATTTCACTGTACACGTTTGAGTACATGTGACAATAAAGCTGATTCTAATAGTCACTAGAGCAGTTCAATTCTATAGTCTTTGTATATTGAGAACAAACAAAAACTTTATTTCCACTTCGATAAGTTTATATTTGCATACCAATCAGGAATGTCTCCGCTAGGGTCCTGCAAATTCATCTGAGTTTATTGGACTTTTTGCCCTCTATGTTCAAAAAGCTGAACTACAACCATCCAAATGGTAAATTACATCCAGACATTTTTGATATGCACTGACAAACATAAAATCTTTCTTTGAACAGTAAAACAGCCCTACTAAAAGTAGAGCCACAAAAAATTATTTAAAACTCTGAGTGTTCCTCTCCACGGAAATCTTTAGTAAAAGGCGAAAGATTTATACGATCTGAAGAGAAACCAGAGTATACTACAGAATCGTACCAATTCCTCGTACCCAATTGGTAACGTCCCTCCTTAACATTAGATTGAGCTGTCGCAACTTGTATCCCGGGGACATATACTAACATAGATTAACATTGTACGAGGCAATATTAAACCCTGTGTGGCAACATTTGTTAAATATTAAGTTTTATTCCTTTATTTTAGTGTTGAACCTTATGCGTATGTAGATGAGCTGCGTGTTGTGTGGGTTGGGTTTACAGTGACGTGTGCATAATTCTGACAATCAGCGTCTATGTTGCATATTCATCCTCTTAATATGTTTGAACATTCGGATTAAAATTTTTCAGTAGTACATGAAGATAATATTGCATTGCTTCATATGGGAATCCCCATGAATTTAATGACAAAGATGCAGAGCTCGGAGTAAGAGAAAATACGGAAATGACTTTCAATTCGGTTGCCGCTGCGCTGAAAAATGTTGACACGTTTATTGTTGTAGAGGTAAAAACAATGACTGCAGATGCTGGAAACCAGATTCTGGATTAGTGGCGCTGGAAAAGCGCAGAAGTTCAGGCAGTTATATTTGAGCAAAGAAACGAAGCTTGATCAGCGATTACTATTTTAAATGTTGGTCTTTATACACTAATCTTGGATATCCATCGTAATCGCCGCCAAAATAAATTACCAAACTATTGCGGAAGTTTGCTTGAAACTACATCGATTCTGGATTATTGGTGCTGGAAGAGCACAGTAGTTTAGGCAGCATCCGAGGAGCAGTAAAATCAGGATGCTGCCTGAACTGCTGTGCTCTTCCAGCACCACTAATCCAGAATCTGGTTTCCAGCATCTGCAGTCATTGTTTTTACCTGGTTGATTTAAACTACATAGATCTTGAGCATTTATGGCCAAGGATCAACCCTGCGTGATTGCATCACCATCACAAAACTGGTTAAAGCCGCCGTGTTACAGAGTAATGTCGGAATTATCTGTGGCTGTACAGTGAATTCTTAAATGCACTTGTAAAATTATGACCAGATTTTCAGATGCAACAGGCAGTCATTTCAGGTATTTTGTTTTTGACGCACTTTTTAAAAACAATCATCTTTGAGATGTGCGCACTTAGTCTTTATAAAGCATTTTATAGTGTCACACTAAAAACTAAAAAGCTTCCAGTTTGTGGAAATTTTAAACATGCGTGCCTAACGTACATGGACGCGAATGAAACTTTAAAGATTGGCAAGTAAGGCCAGTGTTTCCGTGGGCCTTAGTGTTGACGCTTTCACTTGTTGAGCTGAGTAGGAAAGTACCAAATGCACAAAGAGCATACTTCAAATATTTCCGAAGCAGAAGAAATTTACAACATTCCATACTCACGTCAGCGTGTAGAAACTAACTAAAGTAGCGTAGGTTTAAAAATTGAAATTAATATCATTTTGCTTTTAATGCTCAGGCTTGAAACATTTAGTAAAAGTAGTTTATAACTGTAAGTGGTTGTTTTAGTAAATTTTAAGTGATCAAACAGGGGTCTTTACTGCTATAAGTAAACAGTTGCATCAAGCTATGCAACACCCTCAGTATGAAAATCCCAAGTGCTAAGGATCTTTTTATTTCAAAAATATATAAACATATTTTATATCTATACATACTCACAAATGCAGTTTGGCTCTGTTCAGTAGCGTATCAAGAAAACAAACAAACAAAGCTGAGGATAGAGTTTGACTCTATCCAAACAAACCAAAGATCTCTCTTACACATACAGGACTATATTTACATGCATTTGGGGCACTAAGAGGGCCCGATAACTGAACAGGCCCCCTGTAAACAACAGCGGGAAGACCTCAGGTCTTTCCCCACTGCATCTTCGCAGCAGCTTTAGTGTGTCCCT
Organism: Chiloscyllium plagiosum; assembly: GCF_004010195.1. Classification (NCBI taxonomy): domain Eukaryota; kingdom Metazoa; phylum Chordata; class Chondrichthyes; order Orectolobiformes; family Hemiscylliidae; genus Chiloscyllium; species Chiloscyllium plagiosum. Next base: position 87,073,244 of record NC_057718.1, read on the forward strand.
CAGCACATAGTCCCGGACCTTGGGATATGCCAGTCGCAACCCTCGGTTGAGGTCAACTTCTTGATCTGGAAGACCAACAAGTTTTGGGCAGACCAAAGAGCATCGTTCACTGAGTTGATGGTCCTCCAGGCACGGTCAATGTTTGCAGTTACTGGACTGCAGACTGTAGAGCGCAGAGTCCTGCATTATGGAGTTGCTTGGGATGAACCTCAACAAAAATCCATCTACCAGGCCTGCCGTCAAGGAACGGCCCCCAGCATTCTCAAAGATCCATCCCAATGATTTTCTACAACCTCTACCATCGGAGAGAAGGTACAGAAGCCTGAACACACGCACCAGCTGGTTTTTGAAACAGTTTCTACCCAACTGTTGTTAGAATACTGAATGGACTCACAAATTCTTAACATTCGCCTGGACTTGTGTTTTTTGTTTTTGCTACTGTTTACCTATTATTTACTTATTTATACTACTTAACTCTGTGATCTTCCTGTATTGCTCACAAGACAAAGCTTTTCACTGTTCCTCAGTACACGTGACAATAAATTCAATTCAATGCCTTAGTGCTTGTTGGAAAGTTCTCGTGATGAGGCATTCTGCCAAATGACTTTGACAGTCTATTCAGGGAACCACGCAACAGGATCCATCCTCTCCTTTTCCCACAGAGTCTCAAGGATGCTATGTGCTCACTACTTTCTGATGTATTTGTGATCAAATTTCTCCACAAAGAAAGGTGATATGGAACGGTCCAACTACTTAGAGCATTCTGCGGCAATGAGGCCAGTCCCATTCTTCACATCACCAGGGAACAGATAGAACTTCAATGCATAGTGACACTAAGTATTTACGTATGAGGGTCTATGCACAGCTTGATGCAGCTACACACAAAGGTGGCTATCAGGATGAAGGTGGCATTGGGTACATTCTTCCTCTTGTCCAGAGTTTTATACGTTGAGTCAATGCAGGCATGGTCCATCTTAGACCTCCAGATGAAATGTAAAATAACTCAGGTGACTGCAACTCACAGTTTTGTAGAATGGACCAGACATATGCCACATACAACAGCAGAGAGAGTACCTCACACCTGATGACCAGGTTTTTGACAACAATGGAGAGGGAGCAGTGCTCCCAAAAGACCAGTTTCTGTTACAATGCGCTCCTCCCAAGATTTTGTGCATGCCCCAGTCCCTCCAAACTGTATTCCCAGGACCTTCAAATAATCTGACCTGATGGTGACGGGATAAAGGATCAGTTGGCCCAGTTCCCAAAGAACAAGGCCTCGCTCTTGCCTCGATTCACTTTGGCTCCCAAGGCCAGTCCATACTAGTTGCAGATCCTCATGAGTCTGTGAACTAATGATGGAACCGAACAGAAAGCAGCAACATCTTCCATGTACAAGGAAGGCTTTAACCTGCAGGTCCATGCGGACTGAAATACTCATCCCTCTCAGGCTCTCATTCTTCCTGATGGACTCAGCAAAAAGCTCTGTATAACACACAAACAAGGCAGAAGACAGTGGGCAGCCCTGTCTGACTCTGGATCTGACCGGGAAGCTCTAATTCCCATCCATTAATTGAGGCTGCACTAATGGTGTTGGTGTAGAGCAGTCAGATCCAATTGCAGATTCCTTCCCCAAAACCCATTCTGGAGAGCATATCACATATACATGTGCGATATCCTGTCATTCTCCTGGTCCAAGCTACTAAGTGCTGAGAACCTAACTGTCTCCACTGTTAGGAAAGATTGGTCTAGCCACATTGCTTTGGGAACTCCAGTTAGTTGCACTGCACTGTACCAGCTCTCCCTTGTGGAGACATTATTGCAGAAAAACACTTTGACCACAAATACATCAGGCAGTAGTCAGCAGGTAACACCCTCAAGGCCTTGCTGGAAGGATCGATCCCTTGTTTGCTTCCTTGAGAAGACTGTCAAAGCTAATAGGCAGAATGTGTCATACCAACACTTGCATATCAGCACCAACATGTAGCCTGGTGGTATAAAGAGCTCTTTCCATCAGAGCCTTCTCACATACCTGAAGTCTGGAGAACGATGCAATAGTTTTTGTCCAAGCTCATTCTGAGCAACTATGTAACATAGATCTCTGTGCTCTATGTGATGTTCCCAATGACACATACCAAGACACAGACCAACTACACCTAGACAATCATTGTAAACACAGTGTCTATTTATTTTTGGGCCTTTAAAAACTGTGGACTGCAATGAGAAAGAACATCTTAAAAACAGGATTCACCGGGAAGGCTGCATAACTTGAAATCTAACATGAACTCTATTTTTATAACTGTGGATTCCTACAATGTGCACATCATCAGGGGCTGAGGAGATGTTTACAAATGAAGCTGTTTGGTTCTCAGCTGTCTGAGCAGGTTGAAAATGAAACAAGTTACAAAGGCACAGACACAGAGAGAGAAGACACAGAAATGATTGGTCGGCACGGTGGCACAGTGGTTAGCACTGCTGCCTCGCAGCGCCAGAGACCCGGGTTCAATTCCCGACTCAGGCGACTGACTGTGTGGAGTTTGCACGTTCTCCCCGTGTCTGCGTGGGTTTCCTCCGGGTGCTCCGGTTTCCTCCCACAGTCCAAAGATGTGCACGTTAGGTGAATTGGCCATACTAAATTGCTAGGTTAGTAGTGTTAGGTAAGGGGTAAATGTAGGGGTATGGGTGGGTTTCGCTTCGGCGGGTCTGTGTGGACTTGTTGGGCCGAAGGGCCTGTTTCCACACTGTAATCTAATCTAATCTAATAAATGTGTGCAATCGTCCTCTCCAGCAGAAAGTGCAGTTAAAAATAACTTAATTTAAACCTAAAAAAAACAAATACAGTATATACTCGAGTACTAATCGATCTCATGTAAAAGACAACACCCTATTTTTGGCCAAATAACCTGGAAGTTTCCATATATCCCATGTAAAGGTCGACCCTAGTTCTTCACAGGTAACAGATCAACATTTATGAGTCAGTGTGCTGGCCATCACGTCCCATTCTAGCTTTCCAGTCTGCCAGTTGTTCAGCTCCACTCCCAGTCTGCCAGTCCTTTGGCTGTTCTCCGCTCCAGGTTTTCAGAATTACTGTAATTCTTTTTTTTCATTTAGAGATCATTTGGGTTTCTACTAATGATACGATATGAATTTTGAGGGGCATGAATTTTAGCCCCTCAGCAGTCGTATCCATGTTATAGTCGACCCCATGAATTTAACTTTAAAAAGTCAAAACAATTCAAAAATTGCTCGAGTATATTCGGTAGCTTTCATGAATTAGTCTCTGTGAGCTGTGAATTTTGAATTGATAAATCAGAGACATTTTCCAAGTGAATCAATCATTCTGTACTTCGTATGAACAAGTGAAAACTTCTACAGAAAGACAACTGAACACCAAGGACCTGTAGAGCTGAAAAAAGATCATTTCAACATTGGAACTGGGAAGCAAAGACCACTGAAATGATTTTCAGTATTTTTCCCACCTTATCCAATAATCTGTTTTTTCCCTATTCGTTTGCTTATGTGTGTTTATATGTCAATGATTTATATCTGTTTATCTGTAGCTGTTGTCTAATTACTTGTAATAAATAAAAATTCTTGTTTAGTACAGAAACTTAGCCTGTGTTTTCTATCAACCTTGGCCTGAATTGTGAATCACCAAGTGTCAAGCTGTAGCTCAGTCAACAGAATGATGGCCTGGGTTCTCCAGGACACTAGCAGCATATTGCCAATTGTGAATTATGTGCCATCCGTAGGTTAGGACAAAGAGAACCATTGATATTCAGCAAATTACAGGATAAGCTTATCTGTAATTTTTAGATTAGATTCCCTACAGTGTGGAAACAGGCCCTTCGGCCCAACCAGTCCACACCGACCCTCCGAAGAGTAACCCACCAGACCCATTTCCCTCTGACTAATGCACCAAAGACTATAGGCAATTTAGCCAGGCCAATTCACCTGACCTGCACATCTTTGTGACTGTGGGAGGAATCTGGAGCACCCAGGGGAAACCCACGCAGACACAAGGAGAATGTACAAACTCTACATAGACAGTCGCCCGAGGCTGGAATCGAACCTGGGACCCTGGTGCTGTGAGGCAGCAGTGCTAATCACTGAGCCACCGTGCTGCCCAAGATCTTAAAATGTAAACTCAAATCCAGGAAAAACTTTTTAAAAAGGTTTTACCAATAAGGCAACAGGACACAGTCTGGTGCAGTAACTCAGGAAGCTATACCTAGGTTATAAATATTATCGATTAAAACAAAGCAGCAACTTTACAGGTGCATTATAGCTCTTGATTTCCAATTCAGTTTAAGGTATAGGTTGACACTTGGTCTCTTGTCTATTTCCAAAACCCCACGGCCCCTCCCTTTTCAATTGGATGGCAGGATATCTTAACTTCTTGATCACCAAACGCTGTTACTTTTTACTTTTAAAGCCACATCCCACAAACATGATCACTTACAGCAATACAATTTTAATAGCCTAAATTGGATGAGACCTATTGCTAATTGGTTTATGAGGCACATGCTCAATCTCCAATTTTCTGTTAAGAATGATGCTGGAAATGTGTTGCTGGAAAAGCGCAGCAGGTCAGGCAGCATCCAAGGAACAGGAGAATCGATGTTTCCCCCTTCTTCAGGAATGGGGAAAGTTTGTCCAGCAGGCTAAGATAAAAGGTAGGGAGGAGGGACTTGGGAGAGGGGCGTCGGAAATGTGATAGGTGGAAAGAGGTCAAGGTGAGGGTGATAGGTCAGACTGGGGTGGGGGCGGAGAGGTCGGGAAGAAGATCTCAGGTTAGGAAGGCGGTGCTGAATTTGATGGATTTGACTGAGACAGGGTGGGGGGAGGGGAAATGAGGAAACTGGTGAAATCCGAATCCTGTTAAGAATGATGGACAGTCACTGATGTCACCACCCACTATATCCTGATTGGGCCCTTAAGTTGTCAATTATTCGTGGGTCCATCCTCAACATTAAGTTTTGTTATGGTGACTTTGACTTTTTACTAAGAGGGTTGGTTGAAATGTTCTTTTCCTCTTTGTTCAGGAAAAGGGAGCCATTTGCAGTCAGGACTAAAAGATTAATACCCTTGAGCTGATGACTAATCCTTTGTTTCATTGATAAAGTTCCCATTAAATCAGGCAATTATTTATCACTGACCTTTTGATTCTGATTTTTGATTTGATATTATTGTCACGTACTGAGATACAGTAAAATGTATTGTTTTGCATGCGAACCAGTCAAATCATACCTTACATGAGTACATCAGAGTAATACAAAACAACCTCGAATATCCGAATGAGACGGGCAGGGATCTGATCGTAAACAAAGGAAGCATTTACGGGACCTTGAGATCTTGTTCAGATAATTCAAAATTCGGATAAATGGTGTTCGGATAACCTAGATTGTTCTGTTGAACAGTACGCAGAATATAGTGTTGCAGCTTCAGAGAATGTTAAAAATCAAACAACACCAGGTTATAGTCCAACAGGCTTATTTGGAAACACGAGCTTTCAAAGCTCTGCTTCTTCCTCAGGTGGTTGTGGAGAAAAAGACAATAAGACACAGAATTTATAGCCAAATGAGTACAGTGTCATAGAGATGTGATGATACATTAAACAATTTTAGATCAAGTCTTTCAACTTTTAGAATGGAATGTTTTTTCTGATCTATGATATGTATATCCCAGAACGTCTTTTAAATTACATTCTCAAGAAAAGCCTAGCTTTTCTAACAACAGGTGTCATCTCAGCTCAGACAATGCATTAAGGTGTGAGGTCTGTCTGTGTCCCAGTGTTGAATTAGACTGGTTCTATTTCTAAAGTGGGATTAGAGAGTTTTACATGGATTCATGCAGTTTTAGAGCAAAATAAAATGTAATTCTGCAAAAACAAATTCACCCCATAAAACTTATATGTGTGCGTGTGTAGGAGAGGCAGAGTGAGTGTGTGCATATGAGTGTGCATGCATGTGATAGAGAGTGTGTGTAGGCTTGGTTAAGTGTGTGCGAGTGTGATGGGGTAAATGCATGTAAGAGGGTGCATGCATGTGTGTGAGTGCAGGGGGTGTTTGTGTGTACATATGAAAGCGAGCTTTTGTATGAGAGAGAGTCTGCATGGGTGTGTGTGTATAGGAATGTGTGTGAGTGAGTGTATAGTACAGTGGAGTCACCTATAGTGTGACGTGAACCCAAGATCCTGGTTGAGGCCATTCCCACGGATATCGAATTGCAATAAATGTTATCGCCTAAGTAATCTGCCACCATTAGAAATAGGATAACAGGTGTGAGCCAGGAATTTAAACAGAAAAAGTACAATATGGAGTGGCATGGTAGCTCAGTGGTTAGCACTGCTCTCTCAGCGCCAGGAACCCAGGTTTGATTCCAGCCACAGGTTTGCAAATTCTCCCCATTTCTGTGTGGGTTACCTCCGGGTGCTGTGGTTGCTTCCTACAGTCCAGAGATGTGCAGGTTAGGTGAATTGGCCATGCTAAATTGTCTATAGTGTTTAGGGATGTGCAGGTTAGGTGCATAATGTAGAGGAATGTGTCTGGGTGGGTTACTCTTCGGAGGGTCAGTGTGGACTTGTTAGGCCGAAGGGTCTGTTTCCACACTGTAGGGATTCTATGATCATAAGTATGTAAGTTAGCTCACTGAGCTGGAAGATTTATTTTCAGGTGTTTCGTCACCATGACTAGGTAACCACACTGTAGGAATTCTATGATTCTATGATTCTATGATCCAGATTGTCTGAATTTGTAAATTCAAAGAATTGTGGTAGTGATAATTGTAAATATATCAACAAATGTATAACAATAGTACTATGAGATAAAAAAAAAGACACGGAGAGAGCTGTTGTATATGGATCCAAAAGAATTAATACTTAATTGAGTGCAACAAATCAATCCTGCCAATGATGTCATGGAGAATTGGTAATAGTGAAGAAGAAACTGGTGGACTCAGACTGAGGTGCTGTTTTTCTAACAGTTTTTGTAGTACTGTAGGTCAGATTCATATTATTTTCAAATACTTACAGAAGTTCAATAAACTTCATACTTTATACTCAACAGGACATTTCCAATTAAATCAGAAAAATGGATATCCTAATACACACCAAATTATTTCAGGCTTGAAGTTACCTACATACAACAGATCACACCTATCTAGTCCTTCAGCACACTCCAGAATTCTCCCACTCTAACTGGAAGCCAAGTCTGTAAAATAGGACCAATGTTTCTTCAAGAAATATATACTTATGTTAGTGGACGAAGATCAGTTTGATCTGAGTTTAGAAGAGGATGAAAGAAATGCATACAATATGAGAATTAATATTCTAGATGTTTCAATTGTCTTTCATTTAAGTTAAATTTGTGCGATGTTATTGTCAGGCTAGTATTCTTACCCAAATAAGTAAAGTTATAAATTTCACATTAACTATCACATTTATTGCTGTGCTCTTTCGCAGGAAATTGATTCCACAAAAGCAAGTGGTCTGCTTTCATCAGTGTCTCATGGTGCTAAAAGTCAGCATAGTAATATAGCAGAACACAAGGTAAGTTGATAATCATAGATAATCTAGAATCTTTCAAGTAGAGTATTTGGAACTGCAACATTTGCAGCTTTTATGTACATTTGTTTAAGTTCCATTCCAGAGGGAATTGAATGTGGGTAACCATAACAGGAACTCATTTGAACATCTGGTTTTATTTCATGGATTGTATGTATAATGATTTCTACGTGATTTTTGTGTGTGTTCTGTATATAAGCATGGAAGGCGTGACAGAAATGAATGGGAGCTGATTGAGTTTGGCAATATTACTATTTCCTGAACACAGTTTGCATGGTTGGCACAATGAATCCCCTATTCTATTTCATTAAAAGCAGAGGTAAACATGCTGTATGTAATTTAATGGTATTACATCTATTTCTGACTGGCAAAAATTAAGCATTCTCTACAGTGAGTGAAGTCTTACCAGTTCTTCCAAGAAGATGGTGGAATGGGAAAATGTTAGATCGGTGGGCCAATGATTTCCTTCATCTGTCCTATCTTACTGGAATTGATGGTAACCAGTTTGCACAGATCCTGAATTGTGGGCAAAATGGGAATCGACTGGAAACAGGGGGCTCCTCACAGATTCTAATAGATGCCTGGATTGCCTTGCTAGGCACCTGGCTGGACTGGCTTGCAAGGCCTCATATACTTACTGTCATCCCCACACTAACCTAATGGAACACCTAGGAATTGGTGGGCCACACCAAGACCATCAGTGAAAAGATATTCCTTTCATATTGACAGTCTGGCAGCTATTGCTACAACTTTGTTTTACAAATTAGTAATGTTTTCAGAAGGTACCTCAAGAAAGTTTGATGTTTTCTCCAGATGACTACTCCTGGCACCCTGTGTATTTGCCACCTCTACCAGTAAAAAGTACTAAGTAAGAGCTGTTTGAGGTAGTTTGCTGCCACCAATCTCTTTGTCTTTGCTTTGTCCTAGGCCTATCTAGTGATTGATGGTAGTGGATACGTTACTGTATAGTATCTACAGAGGAGGCGCTATGGTTAGATAACAAAATTAGCATATGAGCAATAGTATAATTACATTTAATCAGACATAATTACCAAGACCTGAGGAATCTGATGCATCTAGTCATAGTGTCATACAGCATGGAAACGACCTTCAGTCCAATCAGTCCATGCTGAACATAATCCCAAAATAAACTAGAACCATCTGCCATTAGAGGGAAATGGTTTTGAAAGCCCAAATCCCTCCAAACCCTTCCTATTAGATTAGATTACATTACATTACAGTGTGGAAATGTAATCTAATCTAATCCTTCGGCCCAACAAGTCCACACCGACCCGCCAAAGCGCAACCCACCCATACCCCTACATTTACCCCTTACCTAACACTACGGGCAATTTAGCGTGCACAATTCACCTGACCTGCACATCTTTGGACTGTGGGAGGAAACCGGAGCACCCGGAGGAAACCCACGCAGACATGGGGAGAACGTGCAAACTCCACACAGTCAGTCACCTGAGGCGGGAATTGAACCCGGGTCTCAGGCGCTGTGAGGCAGCAGTGCTAACCACTGTGCCACCGTGCCGTCCACATGTATCTATTCATGTATCTATCCAAATATCTTTCAGACATCCACCACTTTCTCAGGAAGTTCATTCCACCCACAAACACTCTGTGAAAAGAAATTTGCCTGTTATGTCATTTTAAATCTCTCTCCTCTAACTTTAAAAATGTGCTCCAGTCTTGAAATCCCCCATCCTAGGGAAAAGACAACTACCGTTAACTCTACCTATACCTCTCATTATTTTATAAACTTCTATCAGATCACCTCTGAACCTCCTACACGCCAGTGAAAAACGTATCTCCAATACCTTAGAGTAGAACTATTTGGTTTCCACTTACAGACTGTGTGACCTTAATTGAATGGATGGAAACAATGTAACATGAGCATTAATTAGAGCCATTACTCTATAGAACTGATGGAGATGTCCTTTTCATTCTCACTTGGATAATGGCAGCATCCATCTCCATCAGTGAGGCTGCTTTCCTTCCAAAGCTGCAGGTTCTTAGGTTGGACTTGCAGCCTCAAAAATTCACCTGTTGTTGTCTTTAACTGAATGGTAAATGGGGAACTCAGTAATTGGAAGATTGCCTCTCAGAAGATCATACCTATGGGAGAGTTGGATCAAGAACTGACCAAGACCATCAATTATTTTTGAACTGGGTAAGATTATGTCCAGTGTGGGCTCAAATTCAATAGAACAAAGTAATATGGGTGACACGGTGGCTCAGTGGTTAGCACTGCTGCCTCACAGCACCAGCAACCCGGGTTCGATTGCAGCCTTGGGCAACTGTCTATGTGGAGTTTGCACATTCTCCCCGTGTCTGCGTGGGTTTCCTCCGGGTGCTGCAGTTTCCTCCCACTATCCAAAGATATGCAGGTTAGTGAATTAGGCAATCCTAAATTGTCCTTAGTGTTCGGGGATGTATAGGTTAGGGGGTAAATGTAGGCGAATGGGTTTGGGTGGGATACTCTTTAGTGGGTCAGTGTGGATTTGTTGGGCTGAAGAGCCTATTTCCACACTGTAGGGATTCTAATAGATAAACATGGTATAATCAAATAGATTTCACATGTAAGACAGAATTTGAGTAACGGTTGCAATAAAAATCTGGAAAACTTACCCTATAGAAATTGGAGCGGAACAGTGGTTCAGTGATTAGCACTGTTTTCTCAGTGCCAGGGACCTGGGTTCATACAATAGAATAAAATAGAATAGCCTTTATTGTTACACATACTCAATGAGTATAGTGAAAACTTTATATATCGCCAATTACAGCAGTAACTTAGATACAAAAGAACTTGGCACAGCATCTTCTGTTACAAGAATTTTTGCAGAAACAAAATGTCAAACATTACAGAAAAGAGTTCAGTACAGCAGACCACACTGGCACTTAGCTTCCAGTCTGCACCAGGCCCTGGCTCCACACCGCACTGGCGACACACCACGCCAGAAGGCTGCTTCGGGAGGCTGGGAGGCCGCTGCACAATGCTGGAAGTGACCTCCAGAGACTCATCCGGATGCTAAGAACTGTTGCTCACCGGAGGCCAGAATGGTCGTCCGAGGCCAGGAGCCAAAGGGAAGAAAAGAAGAAGGAGAAGAAGAAAAAAGAAACACTAGGTGGAAGAAAAAGAGAAGAGAAAGAAGAAAAGAAGAAGAGTGGGTGGAGTGGAGAAACTTCGACTGGAGTGTTCCACTCAGCCACCACCCTGAAAAGAATTCAATTCCAGCCCCAGACAACTGTCTGTGTGGAGTTCTCACATTCTCCCTGTGTCTGTGTGGGTTTCCTCCAGGTGCTCCTGTTTCCTCCAAAAGTCCAAAGGTGTGCAGGTTAGGTGGATTGGTCATGGGAAATGCAGGGTCACAGGGATACATTCAGGGGATAGGTCTGAGTGGCATGCTCTTTGGTGGGTCTGTTTGCACTTGATGGGCTGAATGGTCTGCTTCCACACTGTAGAAATTCTATGATTCTATGAAATTGATGATTCAAAGCTAATTATTAGCTTGAGAAAGGCAGGATTGGGAAAAAAAACTCTCAATAGCAAACTAGCTCATATTAGATATACTTTTCACTTTAAGAGGTGCATATAGAATCATATAACACAGAAACAGATCCTTTGGTCAAACTCATCCACATCAACCAGATTTCCCAAAATAAATTAGTCCCATTTTCTTGCATTTTTCCCATATCCCTTTAAACCTTTCCTATTCATGTACCTGTCCAAATATCTTTTAAATATTCTAACTGTACCAAAACTTACCACTTCCTCTGGCACTTCATTCCATATACACATCAACCTTTGTGTGAAAAAATTGCCCGTCAGATCCCTTTTAAATTTTTCTCTTTCTCACCTTAAACCTATGTCCTGTAGTTTTGAACTCCCCTATCCTAGGCTATTCACCTTATCTATGCCTCTCATGATTTTATAACATTCTATAAAGTCACCCGTGAACTTCCGATACTCCAGGGAGAAACATCCCAGGCCTATTCAGCCACTCCCCATAACTCAAACACTCCAGTCTTGGTAACATTCTTGTAAATCTTTTCTGCACCCTTTCCAATTTAGTAATGTCCTTCCTACAGCAGGGCAACCAGAACTGTACCCAATACTCCAAAAGTAGCCTCACCAATGTCATGTACGGCTATAACATGTCATCCCAACTCCTATACTCAGTGCTCTAACCAATGAAGGCAAGTGTGGCAAACGCCTTCTTCACTACCCTGTCTACCTGTGATGCTACTTTCAAGAGACTATGTACCTGAATCCCTGGGTCTTCTGTTTGACAACACTCCCCAAGGATCTACCATTAACTATGTAAGTCTTGCCCTGATTTCTAATACCAAAATGCAACTCCTCACATTTATCTAAATTAAATTCTATTCTGAAAGAGCAATTCGTAAGTACTAATCTGAGATTGAAATATAACTGTTTTATGTAAGGAAGTTGAAAAAGTAGATCTGTGGTCTGCATCAAATTCATTAATGACAGCAAGTGTATATGTATTTTTCTCCCCTTTTAAATATATACATATATTTTTTGAGAAGATTTGTAGCTCAGGTTGAGGTTCTGGATGTAGATTTTCTCGCTGAGCTGGAAGGTTCGTTTTTAGACATTATACTAGGTAACATCATCAGTGAGCGTCCCGATGAAGCACTGGTGGCATGCCCTGCTTTCTATTTATGTGTTTAGGTTTCCTTGGGTTGGTGATGTAATTTCCTGTGGTGAATCATTTCCTGAGGTGTCGTTCTCTTTCTCAGGGGGTGGTAAATGGGATCCAAGTCAATGTGTTTGTTGATAGAGTACCGGAATGCCACGCTTCTAGGAATTCTCATGCGTGTCTCTGTTTTTCTTGTCCTAGGATGGATGTGTTGTCCCACTCGAAGTGGTGTCCTTCTGTATGTAAGGATACCAGTGAGAGTGGGTCATGTATTTTTGTGGCTAGTTGATGTTCATGTATCCTGGTGGCTAGTTTTCTGCCTGTTTGTCAAATGTAGTTGTTTTACAGTTCTTGCAAGGTATTTTGTAAATGACATTAGTCATATGTGTTATATATGTGTTTCATTATCTGTTGCTGGTAACCATTAAAATATCTGACCTGTTGGAAATTGCCACCTTCGCCAATTTACACAATCAATGTCTGTTATCTTCAGCAAGGAGAAAGTGAGGACTGCAGATGCTGGAGATCAGAGTCGAAGAGTGTGGTGCTGGAAAAGTACACCCGGTCAGGCAGCATCCGAGGAGCAGGAGAATTGACATTTTGGGCATAAGCCCTTCATCAGGAATGATCTTCAGCAGAATTATTTTCAATTTGGGAAGGAGCAGGGCATGAGGATTTCAGCTCTCAGTAGCTATTTGCAAAAACATATCTCTACATTTTACCAGAGGTCCCTAACTCACAGGTGCCTTTCCTTAGCCTATTTGATTCACTCCACACGATATCAGGAAAAAGCTGAAGGCACTGATACTGCAAAGGCTTTGGGCCCTGACAATATTCCAGCAATGTGTAATGAAGACTTATGCTCCAGAGCTTACCGTACACCTAGCCAAGCTGTTCTATTACAGCTACAACACTGGCATCTACCCAACAATGTGGAAAGTTGCTCCAGGATGTCCTGTACACAAAAGGCAGGACAAATCCATCCAGGTTAATAACTGCCCCAGCAGTCTATTCTCAGCCATCATTAAAATGTTGGAATGAGTCATCAACAGTGCTATCAAGCAGCATTTGCCTAGCCAATGAACTGCTTGCTGACCCTCAATTTGAGTTCTGAAATGGTCTGCCAGCTCCTGACCTCATTACAGTCTTGATAAAAAAGCTGGACTCCAGAAGTGAAGTGACAAAAGATTTCATTTGCCTGAGTGCAGCATCAAGGTTCTCTAGTAAACTTATGTTCATTTGTAAAAATGTTGGCAGCCTCGTGATTATGTCCAATGACTAACTGGCGTGCCAGCCAATTGGGATCTAATTTGTCCAATATTACATCAGCTATGATCATAATGAAGAATATTTAATAGAATTTAACACACTATATACAAGATTGTAAGATTTCTATTTGCAGATTCCTAAGTCAGTGTTTGCCTTTACATTAGAAACAGTTTTGTTCAGAGGAGGGCTATCAGACCCGAAATGTTAATGCTAATTTCTCTTCACAGATGCTGCCAGATCTGCTGTGCTTTTCCAGCAATTTCTGTTTTTGTTTCTGACTTACAGCATCCGCAGTTCTTTTGTGTTTTTTATTTGCCTTTAAATTGTTGGACTTTGCTGAACATGGTGAACTAGATTTAGATTTTCAGCAAGAAACACACTTTTGGAAAGTATGTCAGAACCATTCAAAAATTCCTGGCTAACCATTCATTCCCAGTGGCATCCATGGCTCAAATGGGACAGTCAACATTAACAAAGAGTGTAGGATTAAAAATAGCAAAAATGTGATATCACCCAGACATAAGCCAAATGCATCATTATGAAAGGAGAATTATAACTCAAAGGAGTGTGGATAGAGGGACTTATAGCAATTTTAACAGACAAAAAGAGTTGGGGATGTATAACAGAAGAATGAACCCCAGGAACGCTTAGGATAAGGTCAATAGGTGTTTTAGATGTGATTTGAAATACTATTGTGCAATTAATTGTCCAAATGGAATGACAAGGTTTCTGAAATTACACATGACTTTGAAGGTTTTGCCTGAGAAGATGGTGATATTGATCAGACAGAAGAAATTGTATGAGTTACAAGAAGGTTCAGTTTCGTAATTTACATTTTAGTAGCAGACTCATTCAGTTGTCTTGAACAATGAATGCACATCTACAGTGTGTAGAGGAGATTGGTCAAAATGTCACCTAGATTCTTTAAATAATAAGGATCAAACTAAGATTTAGAGCCTTCAGAGTCCTATCTGCTTGGAGATGAGATCACTAAAAAAATGATGACTTCCTGCAAAATAGATGGGGTAAATCATTTTGTCAACATAGTCGTCATGTCAAGTAAAATATCCTTGTGCAAAGTCTCAAATAAAACTGGGCATGGAATATGACAAAGCAGTTGTTTATAGGATGCCGCTGTTCTACAGTTTACACAATTTGGACATTATTCTATTCCCTTAACAAGACCTAATTTGTGTCATCAAAACATTAAGCAGGTGTTATTGGCCTCAGAAGATAGGAGTTTAAAGCAAGAGGATGGTACAAAAACATGTAAGATTATTCAGATTTGTTTTCTGGCATGGCCTGAACTCTGTGCTTTCATACCCCAAATCTAAGATCTTTACAGGTAGTGCAGATTATTATGAATTGGTAATTAGTTGTGTTCAGACACGTAGGATAAGCTTTCTGTTTGAATTGCAGATAACAAACAATAGTAACTAGATGGAAGATTTCTCAAAAGTGTATTTTTAAAATGTTTGATCCATGATTGCTTTTTGTAGTGCAGGACTTATACACTTAATCGTAAGGTCCTGAGGTGTGTTGCTGAGCAAAGAGACCTTGGAGTTCAGGTGAATAGTTCCTTGAAGTAGAGTTGCAGGTAATAGGATAGTAAAGAAGCAGGAGTATGAGGAGTATGGATAGGGTAAATAGACAAAGTCTTTACCCCAGGGTATGGGAGTCCAAACCTAGAGGGCATAGAGTCATACTCATAGAGTCATAGAAATGTACAGCGTGGAAACAGACCCTTCGGTCCAACCCGTCCATGCCGACCAGATATCTCAACCCAATCTAGTCCCACCTGCCAGCACCTGGCCCATATCCCTCCAAACCTTTCCTATTCATCCAAATGCCTCTTAAATGTTGCAATTATACCAGCCTCCAACACTTTGTCTGGCAGCTCATTGGGTGAGAGGGGAAAGATTTAAAAGGGATCTAAGGGGCAACTGTTTCACACAGCAGGTGGTGCGTGTATGGAATGAGCAGCCAGAGAAAGTGGGGATGGGAGCATAGGTAATGAGCATGGAGGATGGTGTTCATTTTCTGAAACTTTTAAACTCAATGTTGAGTTCCGAAAACTGTAAGGTACTTAGGCAGAAGATAAGGAGTTGTTCCTCAGGCTTGCATTGGGCTTCATTGGAGCACTAGAGCAGGTCTGAGACAGAAATGGGAACAAGGTGGAATAACAGGCAACAGGAAACTTGGGGTCAATTTACAGACAGACAGTAGGTGTTCCATATAGCAGTCATCGCGTCTGTATTTCGCTTCACTTGTATAGAGCGGACCACATTGTGAGCAGTGAATGCAGTTGACTAGATTGAGTGAAATACTAGTAAATCATTGCTTGGAAGGTGTGCTTGAGGCCTTGGTTGGTGAGGATGGAGGAGGTAAATGGACAAGTGTTACGCCTTTGGCGATTAAATGGGAAGGTGCTGTGGATGTGTGGGGTGGTGTTAGGAATGGACGAGGAATGGACTGAGGGAATAGTCCCTGTGGAATGCTGACAAGTGAAGAAAGGGCAATATGTGTCTTGTGGTGGCATCCCAATGGAGATGGTGGAAATGCTGTCTTCTGATCCTTTGGATGCGGAGGCTGGTGAGGTAGAAAGTGAGGATCGGACAGACCCTATCATAGCTGTGGGAGAGGAGAAAAGGGTGGGGGCAGAAGTGCAGGAAATAGATCAACATGGCTGAGGGCCCTGTCCACCACAAAGATAGGGAATCCTCAGCTGACTAAGGGAAGAGATTTCTGAGGCCCCCCATTGTGGAAGATCAGATACGATGGAGACCGAGAAGCTAAAAGAATGGAATTAAATCATTACAGGAAGCAAGTTGTTTAGTCAAGGCTGTTTCTATTTTTGGTCTTTACTTCTAAACCTATGATATCTCTGTGGAACTGTGTTGTCTTCATGTCTGTCTTTGATTAAGTGGATATTGTTTAAATTTGAATTGTAGCTTATTTGTTAACCATTTTTGCAGTTGCTTACAATTAGTTTTCAGTTAATTGAAAAAGACTGATGGACATTTATTTTACTCTGGATGTTAGTACAAAAAGGAGACAAATTGATCATTTTGGTGATTCAGTAAAAGAAATATATTTCTGATACAATCCATAGAATAGTAATGGGACTTGGTTACTAATGCAATCCCCCAGCAGGATCATATTAAGGATTTTACATTGGAACTCAGGGACACCTAGAAATCGCATGCTGCTGCCAGATAAATCTGTTCACAACAACACATAGAATCTAAACAGGATGTGTCTTATAGATCTTAGCTGATTTTGTAGCACTCATTCACTTTTGCTTACTTGAAGGCTGCTAGTCTCTTACTTTTCTGTTTAGCACAAAGAAGCAGCTAACTTGTCACGATTGGGAGCACTGAACAGTCAAGAAAGTGCACTTGTTACTATACAGCACCATACTTCATCAATGCTTCACCTACAGCATATGCCAGCAGTTTACCTAGTAAACATACTACATCTGCTTCAGACAAATGGTCATGTCCGAAAGTCAAAAGTAAGCAGTTCTTAGTGGGGTCAAGGGAGACTTTGGTCAGTCAGTAGGTACCACCAAAGTCAGTCAAGTGGCTTATCAGTTCCAGTCCAGGGGTTGGCCATGGTTCATCAGGGCTTATGTCCAAAACATCAAATCTCCTGCTTCTCAGATGCTTCCTGACCTGCTGTGCTTTTCCAGCACCACACTCTCAACTCTGATCTCCAGCATCTGCAGTTCTCACTTTCTCCTAGTTTGGCCATAGTTAGTTCTGTAGTTTAAGTGCAATCCATCTGGGGATTACAGGTACATCAGTTGGAGTACTCTGGAGACATTAATCTCATGGGAGCAGGTGGGACATTTTTCCTGCAATGAAACAAAGGGAAAGATTAAGTATTCTGGAAGTGGATGGACAAGCAGTTAGTGGTGATGAAGGAGCAGGAGAGATGTTGAGGTATTTCTGAGTGACTAGGAAGCACAGAGGGCAGGAAGGGTTAATTGTTTGGGAGGATAAGGTGATTGAGATTCATTGAGTGAACCCAATATATGCAATGGTGAGAGCTGTAGTCTTGGTGTGATAAGTTCAAGTGAGTGTTGAACCTACAAAGTTGAGATAGTGGAGAGAAGATAGGCACACTTATCAATGCAGAAGCACAGAAGATTATTGACCTTTTGCATTGCAAGGCAATCCTTTATATCAGGACTTAGCACTGATCCAGGTTGCTATCTGGATCCAAACTGTCTGAGTCTGGTGGTGTAGCATCCTTTGACGGTCAACAGGAGAAAGGACTGCCCTCCTCTCCACCACCACATCCACCAGTACCTTCCAGGTTTCTGGGATTGAGATTTGTTTTCTGAACTGTGTCCTCAGTGATAATGGTGGAGAGCAGTTCCTGCTTGCAGCAAATCAAATGATGTGCAGCTGGGCTTTACATATGACATCACAAGTATGAATGGTGGAAGATCCCGCAGCGGTAAGAATTTCCACTAGTCCTGCTGTACAATCGCATAACAGGATACTGAAGAGCCCAGTTCTGTAATAATAAGGTGAAGAGTGGACAATTGTGTGAGAAAAGCCTCTCCGAGCCAGGATGGATCAGAGGTCATGAGTATCATTTAATAAAATACTTGAACTGAAAATGAGAAAATTCAGATTGTGTCGAATAGCATATGCTATGATTTCCTGTCACTCTCTTCTCCATCGGGATGACAGTTTCTCAAAGGAACAGGAAGGTTAATTCTCTTTGAAAGAGGGTCAGATATATGGTGAACTATCTGGTGGTTGTTGAGAACCATAAAGCCAATTGGGTTCCAATATGGTTCTTGGGTTATGTAAAACCTGACAATCCAATCATGTAACTTAACGAACACAGCATATTTTCTGCTGATATTTGTTTGCAGCAGACTTATTTTGTACAAGTTCCTCAATCCAAGCTTATTAAATTTCTATTATGAATCAGAATTTTTGAACAATCAGCACCAACATTTTGACAGCTACATGCACATTGATCGGGAAATTAATTAAGTGCTCAGGGATATTTTATTACATTAAAGGTGATATATAAATGACTGTTGTATGTGGATCACAAGGCCTTGCAGTGTTTGTTTTTATGTAGCCAATGCAAAGGAATAAAAGATTGACACACTCCTGACATGAAACATAATGTTTCTTGTCAATTGAAAGAAAATGGTTTTCCAAGGTGATGCAGCCAACAACACGTCACGCTTTCTGGAATCGCCAGCTGAAAACACCTTTCCTTTAGTAAAACTCCCAGCTTGTAGATATATTTTTGTATATCATCCTTCTGACTGTGCATTTTGCTTTGTTTTTGTTTTGACAGGAAGATACTTTGTATGTTCGACCCCCACTGGAGAGTTTAATTGAAGGTGAGTTACCACACAGAACAGAGTTTTGTGAGTAGGATATCAGAATATAAGGTTGAGACAAGCAACTGAAAAGTAAGCTATTATCCTTGTCATTATTCTCATGGCACTTATAAGTGATCTTGGTAAGGAGGAGTTGCTTAATCTTCTTGGTGTTTAGTTTAATTATTAAATAACTGAATAATGGAATTTTCTGCTCGTTGAGTGATTCTTTCATTATATCGTTAATAATGGCTTCTTATTCTTTGAAATAGCCAATTGAATCTTGTGTCCAATGTTTTAAAAAAGATGCAATATGTAGGGATGGTATTGTGCTCCCTTGTGCAAATCATAAAATTCTTAATGATTTGAAGATTAGATTAGATTACCTTCAGTGTGGAAACAGGCCCTTCGGCCCAACTAGTCCACACCAACCCTCCAAAGAGTAACCCACCCAGACCCATTTCCCCTCTGACTAATGCACCTAACACTATGGGAAATTTAGCATGACCAATTCACCTAACTTGCACACCTTTGGACTGGAGGAGGAAACTGGAGCACCCAGAGTAAACCCACACAGACACGGGGAGAATGTGCAAACTCCACACAGACAATTGCCTGAAGCTGGAATTGAACCTGGGACCCTGGTGCTGTGAGGCAGCAGTGCTAACCACTGTGCCACCCAATGTTGAGCTGGGGTGTACAAAGTTAAAAATCACACAACACCAGGTTATTGTCCAACAGGTTTATCTGGAAGCACTAACTTTTAGAGCACTGCTCTTTCATCAGACGGTTGTCATGCTCAATTCTTCAAGTGCGCAACAGAAGCTGTTTGACTAATATTGTCTTCCAACTGGAACTGTCAACTGCAATCCTATTACCATTTCCTTTTCCCAATTGCAGAATCATAGACATTACATGGATGTTATTTTCTCTGTTCTGTACATCAATGTATCTTTGAGCTCTGAAATAGCTGCTACTCAATCACTATCTGTCACCAAATAATTAGGACAACTCTTGGCAGCATATAGTTGTGAGTATTATGTGACAAGCCTGCAGCTCAGTCTCTTCATTTACTTTTGCTGTCCCCTAACATTCAGTGGTTTTCCTTTTAAACAGTTTCTTCAAGACTGCAGGTTTTCTTGATGGTAATTTCCAACTTCCTTTTCCTCTCTAAAGTCATTATAAGTTCGTTCAAACAGTTTCTACCATAGAATTGAAAAATGGATGTTACCAAACTTACAGATTACATGCAATGGAACTGTGACTACAATAAATTACCTCTCCTCATCCTAAATTACCTCTCTCCTCCATTATCCAGCTGGGATATCCTTACCTGGTCTCATTCCTATCTATCCTGTTATTGCTAAAGAGTATTCCATAATGCAAATTTTTCTTGCTCCTGCATCATTATGTCTGGAATCAGCCAAGAATTGGCTGCCTCAATCTACCATTGCCAACTTTGTCTTCAGCTGTTGAGGTCCTAAGTTCTGGAATTACCACTACTCCTCTGTGCTGCTTAAAACCTAAGTTTTCAACCAAATATTTAATGTTATTCTATTGAAGCATTTTGAAGTTTTAGATTAGATTCCTTACAGTGTGGAAACAGGCCCTTTGGCCCAACAAGTCCACACTGACCCTCCGAAGAGTAACCCACCCAGACCCATTTCCCTCTGACTAATGCAACTAACACTATGGGCAATCTAGCATGGCCAATTCACCTGACCTGCACGTCTTTTGGACTGTGAGAGGAAACCGGAGCAGGGATGATGCAATGTAGGTGTAGGTTGGTTTTGAGGAACATCATATTCTATTTCCCTCTTTTAAACCGATCTGAATGTTCCATGCCTGGTTCTCTGTCCTAGCAAATTACTGCCCTCTCTCCAGTCTCCATTTCAAGGAGAATGTTTCTGTTTATTGAATGTTTTTCAAGAAAGTGACTCACTACTAACTCTCAATGATAGTTAGAGTTGAGCAATAAATGCTGTCCTTCTTGTGACTCCCACATCTTAACGTCATTGCCTGTAATCAATCTGCTGCTAAAATACTTACTCACACCTTTGACTATTCCAATGCTCTTCTGATTCCAAATCTCTTGCTCACCAATTCTCCAAATTCTGTAAATTTTAAATTATTTCTAAACTGCTTTTTCTCCTTCTACCTGTGTCACTACATTGGCTCATGTAAGCTGGATAACTCTGATTTAAAATTTCCAATCTCTCCTTCAGTCCTATACATCCACCCCACCCTGCAACCCAAACCCCAGAATGCTCTATTACTGAAACTCTGGCATCTTCTGCATCCCCATTTCCTGGTCCCTTGGGACTCACCTTAAAACCGATCTCTTTGACCATATATTTGGCATTTCTAGCATTGTCTTTGGTTGACCATTCATTTTGTCTGATTGCATCTTTTGATGTTTTTCTGATTAAAGGTGCCATAAAATTGCAAGTTGTTTTCAATAAACAATCTGTCATACCAGGTAGCAAAAGTCAGCATAGATTATAAATATGTTGCATGAAAACAATGGCAGTTAATTGCTGAGCCTCTGTGGCATCATGTGTAATATAGTGTCACTCCCACCTTCTTGACTTCACTGATATCATGTTGCTAAACTGCTTCTAAACTTATTAATATCATTCCTTATTACAGGTGGAACTACTTATTCTAATTTCTTATCTGTAAATACATGGGCACTTTATGAACTTTAAGCTTTTTCTCTCAGCCACTTCACGTCAAGCACTTTCATAAATCACTTGCCTTTACTTCATAATAAATCAGTATCATGTCGGTTTTTATCATGCCTGTATGAGAGGCTTTTCAGGGCTTTCTCATGAACACTTGCTGCATATCTTCATGTTTTACTTAGAATTCTACAGTTTTCTCCTCATTCCTACACAGGTACACAAATTTACTTTGCCATGTTCATCATTACCACCTCTTCACATTTGTCCTTTGTCCTTTGCTTATGCATGCATTCTCCAGAAGAAGCTATTTGCCACAACTCACATTAATAGATTAAAGAGAATCTGCTAAATTGAGCTTTCCGAATCATCGTCTTTCCACCAATTAGCAAATTTCCTCACATTTACCTGGATTTATGATGGGTTTATTTCTTGTTCTGGTTGAATGTCTGTTTAACCAATCCATTATCGATGCTCAGCTCTGTGTGTGTGTTTTTGCTAATTAAATCTCCCATCACAGAGTTCGAGAGAGTATAATTTTTAACGATTAGTTGGAAATCAAAACATTTAACTTATGTCCCCTTCAAAAGATGAAATCATATAATTTGAAGGATATTTAAAGATGAGCTGGAAGTGTCATGATTTTAATCCAGAGAATCTTTAAGTGGTATATCGACACCGTTACACTGGGTACTGTATAATCCCACATTACCTGAACATGACTAAGTCCATTCTGATGGAATTGTAAGTTTGTAAAGCATAGTCAGCTGATTATTCATCTATTGCTATTTTCTGGGCGTATGAGCCATACAAAAATTGATTGCTGCAGTGACTGCTATAGACAGTGTTGACCATACTTCAGGAACAGTCAGAGACTGAGCATACCTTGAAAGATAAGCCCTTGGAAGGTCCGATGCAATGACTATGTGGTAGTGAATCAACTCCACAGAAGCCAGTACGCTGTCACCAAATCACCCTTTATTTACACATGAAAAGTCCTTAACTCTAGTACTGCCTCTTCAGAGTCAGCTATTAGATTGCCAGGATCTCTGAAACACCTCTTTTTGTCATCTTTAAAAGAGACAAAACTGAAACTTCAGAGACAGCTCAGGTTGTGGGGCATAGGCTCCTGTAGGACGTATAGGAGCCTGGGGCCAATGTGAAATTCCACCTGAGCACAGGTACGCGCAGACGAGTTTCCACCACACATCTGAGTATCCTCCAACTGGTGCGCAGTGTCGGATCCAAGCACCGCCATCTCAAGGCAGTAAATGACAATGGCCATGAACCGGATGTCCACCACCACCCTGTGCCACTCCTCTTTTTATCTGTCAGCCAGGGCTCCTTGATTGAACTTGTTATTGACCAGGGAAAACATTTCAAGAAGGAAGCCCAGACCTTAACTTTGAGTTGTTTTGAGCAAGTGGAAAGTAGATATTCCAGGACTGATGTGGCTGGTCAAAAACACTTGGTCTCAAACAAAACAGCATTTATTTACAGAGTACTGAATGAAACACAAACAAAAAAGAGAAACGAATACAGAATAACTCAGCCTATCTGAAAACCCAAACCTCTCTAAGGGCATCATAGGTTTGCTCTATTTTTAATGCCCTTATCCACCTATCAACATTACTTTGTTTAATTGTTTCAAACTTAATGTAGGTTGACCAGGTTCCCTCCTTTGATTCCTGAAACATTGTCTGTTGGCTTCTGACACAAGCTCATATGCATTTAAGATGTCTGTCTTCACCTCCTCATACACCCCAGATACCTCCTCTAACAGTGATGCAAATACCTCACTAGCTCGACCTACAAGTTTTTTTTGGATCAACAACACCCACATGGTCACCCAAAGGTGCATTTGTTTAGCCACCTTTTCAAAATGAGATGAAAAAGTTGTCTACATCCTTCTCATCAAGTTTAGGCAATGCTTGAATATATTTAAACAGATTTTCATTAGGCCTTTTGCTACCATGGGTTTGCTCATCCTCACTCTCTTCCTCACTAAGCTTACCTTCAGCCTTCATCTCCATCCTTTTAAACTGACTTTCCTCTTTAAGTGCGAATTTCTGCCAATTTCAAACTCCTTCTTTCTTCCTTTCCTCTCTCTCCCTTTCTCTCTCTTTCTCTCTCTCTCTCTCCCCCTTTTCTTCCTACTGAAGCAATTCATTCTTTTTCTCTTTCCACTGCTTTTAATCCTAATTCAAACAGTTTCATTTCTGTTGCCCTTTCCTTATCTTTTGCCTGTAGCTCAAGTTGCTTCATTATAATTGAATTTTAACCATCTCCAAAGATTCTGATGGCAATTCCAGCAAATTTAAATACTGAGTGATTGCTGTAATTATCTAATCTTTCCTCACGGAAAGAGGCAGCTCCAACTCCAGATTGTCTGCAAAGTCCAGCAGCTTGGACTTATTTACCTTTTGTAAAACCCCCAAGTCATTTCTTCCATCCCCAGAAAACTTGTGGTGACTGAAAGAGCCATTGCTATCCTAAGCACTGTTTAAACTAACCGAAATCAACATCCAGAACAAAGGACTCTTAATACCTACCACACACTGCCTTCAAGTCAAACAGCCCTAACCCCAAATCGGAGCTATGGAACAAATCCCACAAAGAGCGTCAATCTGTTATGGACCAGGCCACACCTCCTGGAGTCTCTGCGTTTATGTCCCCTCTGAGAACAAAACCCAACAACAAC
The DNA here is from genome assembly GCF_004010195.1 of Chiloscyllium plagiosum. Classification (NCBI taxonomy): domain Eukaryota; kingdom Metazoa; phylum Chordata; class Chondrichthyes; order Orectolobiformes; family Hemiscylliidae; genus Chiloscyllium; species Chiloscyllium plagiosum. The sequence goes on from NC_057718.1 coordinate 87,097,485, forward strand.
ATAGCTGAAAATGTGTTGCTGGAAAAGCGCAGCAGGTCAGGCAGCATCCAAGGAACAGGAGAATCGACGTTTTGGGCATAAGCCCTTCTTCAGGAATGAGGAAAGTGTGTCCAGCAGGCTAAGATAAAAGGTAGGGAGGAGGGACTTGGGGGAGGGGCGTTGGAAATGCGATAGGTGGA